>NC_087088.1:6513636-6816666 GCF_963855985.1 Ostrinia nubilalis | reverse complement strand
AGAGATTTTACTACATAAATATTTTACAGAGAAGATGAATAAAGTTTTGTATAAATAAATTATATTCGATCCATGTAAAGCCAGAAATACCTATAGGTAACGTTTACATACAATCATTGACCTATTTAAAGTTTAATAAAAATACAACATTAGTTTCAAAGGCCTTTCAGCCTAAAGTGAATGATTTGAAAAGTTTTTACAAATGTATTAAGCGGGTCTCATTCCATTCGTTCGGGACTCTACGAGAATATTCCCGAATCCCGCTTTCGAGATTTTCGAATCTATCTGTCACTTTCACTCATGCTGTCGTCTCCCTTTGCGTAAAAGGGATGGACACATTTGAAACTGCGGACAAAATTGTAGGTGGTAGCCCCCCCCTGTAACGAGTTCAGTGGGCCTGATTGATGAACAATTGGTTAATCTAAAAAAGAACCTATTTATATCCTTATGTCAACGGAATAGGGTTAAATAAATAAATAAATAAATATCCTTGGACATTTCACACTGCGCTTCTAGTCCCAAACTAAGCAAAGCTTGTACTATGGGTACTAGACAACGGATATATACATACTTAAATACTTTTTTTTTGTAAATACATACTTATTATACATAGAAAACACCCAGTCCAATACAAACAAATAAGTTCATGCACACAAATGTTTGTACTGTGCGGGAATCGAACCCGCTACCTCCGGAATAGTTGTCCGTTTCGAACCACTACACCAAACGGCCGACAAAAGCTTCAAAAGGTTCAAGGTATAAAAGGTTTCAGATTGAACGAGTGCCCGCAACAAGTATTGATAACGTTACACATTAATATGAAAGAGATATTGATGGGACTGAATCCATCGTAGAGATGTTTTAACATTTTTATTTATGTGACTGTATAAACATACACAATTAGATTTATGGATGGACGGACAAGGTTAGTTATGTTGGAACAAACGTTATTTTTAGTTATGAATTATTTCAGAACTTTCTAATATAAAAGTATTTAATTTTGCTGACAATAGTGACTGAGTTTCTTGAGCTGCTTCTTCTCAGCACAGGCCCATTTATTGTCCCGAAGCAGTGGTAGGGTTAATACTGGGACGTGTAAAAGTGCTTTTTAAAAGCCTATTTGCAAAAATATGAGTTTTTATGAGTAAAGTCAGTACCTAAGTACTTAGGCTGGGTTGTACCATCTTACTTTAACTTTGACAAACGTCAAAAATCTGTCAAACTCCATAAAAAAGGCACCGGTTATCGTTATACTTACCGTCAAAGTTACGAGTAGGTGGTGGAACTCAGCCTTACTATAGCTAAAGGAAAACTAACCAAAACCTAAAGCTGTGTCTAACTCTAACTAAGGTATGTAATATTTAATTTTCTAGTTTGTCAATAATTTTCAGGCCATAATAGGAACTCGCTCTGAAAAAGATTATTCCCTATTTCCGAGTATTCATTAGCTTTTTTATAGATTCTAAAACTAATTTAATACCGTTTGATTTATTACTTTTTGTAATGAAAATGAACGTTCATCAAGGCAAACTGACAAGTCACTCAAGACACATTAAAATAGCTGCGAAAATAGTTCGCTACTCATACAAACAAGTTCGCAATGAAGCCCATTAATCATCATGGATTATTATGTAGTTGTAAAGAGCTCGCATAATATATGAGCGTTACTGAAAGTTTGGCACTTTGTACAGCAATATCAACAGTGGCTGCCGTACAGTTGTCCACAGCCTGAATAGATCAGCCAGGGTTTGAAGAAAAACATGCTGTCAATTTATAGCTCAGCTGTCTGAACCTAAAATGACAAGGAACGAAAAGCTCTATGGAGACAGAAAGTATTGGACATCAAGCTAATGTCTGTAGGATCATAGTAGTAAAAGGTTCTATTATAGCAACTAAAATGTACCTTTATGACGGGCCGTCGATTTTGTAAATAATTTCTTCAGTGTACAATTCGCGTTATTCTAAGAAAGTTTGTTTATTTGACAACCTTTTATTTAGCCTGAATTTTTTGTGTGTTACTTTGTATGTTTGGGTAAAACACTGCAGCTGAATTTTAAACCTTCCTGATGACACTTGCAGAAAACCCATTCAGCTGAAGTTTTGCATACACATTATAATTCGCATACAATGCAATGAAAATATTTCAAGACTCTAGTGTGATGATAGAGACGTAAGGAGGTCAAAGGAAAATCTTGTTTTTAAAAGTTATTTTGTCTAAATTATTTATCTAAGAGTTAATTAATTCATTATGTAGCATTCAAACGTAGTGAACTGGTGCTTCTATTTACCCCGATCCTTCACAGAGGCTTGTATAGATTAAATAAGTTACGTTGATCAAGTTAGCCCAAGTATTTATATTGGTATCATAAATTTATAAGAAGTGCGAACAGGACGCCTTACGGAGGGAATAATATTAACGGTTCCACGGTATATTGTGAATTATAATTTGCGGACGGATAAGCCGGCATCTAAATCATTATGCAGCTTCTTCTTTTAATTTTATTACAGAGTATTGTTATGAAAAGCTATTTATTATTCTTCGTAGTGCCCGGTAATTTATTTGAATTCGCTCCGTTTGTGATTTACGGATTTATATTACTAGTAAAGTTGGTGATGCGAGGGGTTTGTTACGTATTTGTTTTAAGAGAAATTAAATAGAAAATGCGATGCGGGAATAGAATAACTGTGTGAGTTGCCGAGGAAGGAGTTTACCCGATATATTGGGATTCTGTGAGACTCATGCACTGACCTGGTAACAGCGACACCGGGCTCCCTTTCCCAGTTCCAGCACTCCTCGTGGCAATCCAATATCAGAGGGCGTCGTTCGAACAGCGAAAAACACTGCACTTCGCACAAAATCACCAAACGATAAAATAAAATAGTTTTTTGTAGCGGCGTAGATGCACACGTGAAAAATGGAGTATGGGCAACGGGCAACTGTCTTTTTTCTTTCAAATGTTTGGTAGGCGGCACAACAGTTTACGCCGCGGAGAACTAGATGGCGTTAGACGCCAAGGAACTTTGGCGAATGGTCGGGAAGATGCACGCATGTATACCAACAGTAGAACATGAGAACTCTTTGTTGCCAACATAAGCGCGCAAACATCCTCCCCGGCTTGAAAATACTAGGGATTTTCAAAGAATATGATGCAGAATTACTAAAATAAAGTTAAGATCAAGATTTAAATGTGACGGAATATAATACTGGGTTTGGAGGGCAATTAAAGCAAAATATATAAATATAAGACAAAAATGTGGTATGTATAAAATATGATATAAATATGAGGTTGTATGCGATTATAACTGTGTTTGCTATTGAGTAGGAATTGGGCATAATTTAACAACAGGACGCTTATAAGTTCCAGTTGTTGTTCTTACTGAAGCGACGCGAATAATCCCATCCTTACCAGGATATACTTGTTCTATTATGCCAGTGGGCCAACGAAGAGGTGGTGTATCATCATGATGTATGAGAACAAGAGTCCCAGGACTGACTGGAACAGCAGGTGTATTCCACTTCTGTCTTACTTGTAAAGTATGCAAATAGTCTAAGTGCCACCTCTTCCAGTAGTCTCGCACTAATTTATCCAAAAGGGATTTTCGATCAGAAAGACGCATTGATGAATTTAGTTCGCTTACAGGTAAACTTTGTAAAGGTGTAGTCATTAAAAAATGCGCTGGAGTCAAAATATGGTGAGGTTGATCGGCCAACAGACACAACGGACGCGAATTTAATAGACATTCTATCTGAGTTAGGACAGTTAAGAGCTCTTCATAACAAAGCAGCTGATTACCGATTGTGCGGAATAAATGCGTTTTTATACTTTTTATATTTGCCTCCCAAATGCCGCCCATGTGGGGAGCTCGAGCAGGCAAAGTACGCCAAATAATCTTGCGGTTGTCAGTTAATTCATTTTGAAACGCGGTACACGTTTCATGCGCGAAAAGGAAACTGTAAAGTTCGTCCAATTGTCGTTTAGCACCGATAAAATTAGTTCCATTGTCAGAGTACATACATGAGACAGGACCTCGCCTGGAAAGAAAGCGCTTAAAAGCGTCTAGAAATGTTTCAGTACTCAAATCCGACGCCAATTCGATGTGTATTGCCTTTGTAGTTAGGCAAACAAAAAGGCAAATGTAAGCCTTTTGACTTTTAACACCACGTCTACGTGTAAGTGTTATGTTAATAGGCCCAGCATAATCTACTCCAGTGTGGGTGAAAGCTTTAGCTTCTTGAACACGAGCTGGTGGAAGGCTTGCCATTATAGGCGAAGGATGAGTAGGTGCGACCTTAAAACAAAAATTGCATTTGCGAACACGCTGTCGGATAATGTTGCGAGCAGATACAATCCAATATCTCTGTCTTAATAATGACATTAAAAGATGCGATCCAGTATGACAATTAGATCGATGACAATCATCGATGATGAGATTAATGATGTGATGACTACGAGGCAGCAAAATTGGATGTTGATTTTCAAATGGAATGTCAGCGTTAGTAAGGCGCCCACCAACGCGGAGCAGCCCGTCATTGTCGATGAACAAATCAAGTTTTCTGAGGGATGCGGAAGGCAAGTTACCATTGGATATGTTTTTTATATCTTCATTGAAATATTGTTTCTGTAGCGTACGAAGAAGAACGAGTTCAGCAGATTCCAGATGAGGTGCTTCGATTGAAGGTGAGTTAGGTATCTTTTTTATAAAGCGTAAGACATAAACAGTAATGCGTTTTAATTTTTTCCAGGACGAGACCCGGGATGCGAGCTCAAGAAGGGGGTGCGGCGATGCGTCTACATCGGATACAGCAGTTAAAGTAACCGACGGTCTCATTTCAGGTATATCATCAAGATGAGAAGATACAAAGGGCACGATCGGCCAATCGGCGATGGGAGATTGAGCCCATAAGGGGCCATGCCACCATAACGATTGCGCGATTACTTGCGAAGGTAAAAGACCTCGCGAGACACAGTCACTGGGATTCTCAGATCCGTTTATATGAAAAAAGCGGCCAGGTGGCAAATTATCGTGTATTTTACTAACACGGTTGGCGACAAACATTTGCCAACGGTGCGGCGATGAATGAATCCACGACAGAGCGATAGTGGAATCTGAAAAGGCGAATATTTCATTTATAGGGTAGCGATTATCAAATGCGGCGTGAACTCGTTTAATAAATTCAGAAAGAAGCAATGCGGCACACAATTCGAGCCTAGCGAGCGTTATAGTTTTGAGCGGAGCGACTTTCGACCTTGAACATACTAATTGTATAGAAATGTCACCGTTCGGATGCGTTACATGCAAAAAAATTACACAGCCATATGCCTTAAGACTGGCATCTCCGAAACCGAGTAAGCGGACAGTGCAACCTGCTGATATGCCCAAGTGGCGCGGTATTTGCAAACTTGATAAAAGGGGCAATTCATTTTTAAATTCAGTGAAGCGGTCAATAATTGGTTGAGGTGGTACTTCATCCCAATCAATTTTAGCGAGCCATAAATCTTGAAGTAAAAGCTTGGCGTAAAGTATAACAGGCGCAACTAAGCCGAGTACATCAAACAAGCGAGCAATAGTAGATAAAATCACGCGTTTAGTATTATTAGCGGGAGGTTCGTTGATTGTGAACGTGAAAGTGTCAGTTACAGGTAGCCATTTCAAACCTAGGACCTTTAGTGTGTCGCTATTATCGGTGAATTCAATTGCGGCGCGATGAGACTCAGGCAAATGAGCGAGAAGTTCAGGCGAGTTACTGGCCCATTTTATTAGATCAAATCCACCGGATTTAAACATTGCGATTAGGTCATGAGCTAACTGAATCGCGTCATTTGCGGTGGGAACTGATGAGGTTAAATCGTCCATGTACATTTCGTGAGTGGCGACCTCTGCAGCGCGAGGGAAGCGATCCTGTTCCTCAAGAGCCAATTGTCGGATCGTGCGCATAGCCAGGTACGGACTCGAGCGAAGACCGAATGCGACCGAATTAAATTGGAAAATACGAACAAGTTCGTCTTCATTAAATCGGTATAATATTTTTTGATATTTACGATCATCATCTGCTAAAAGTATGCGAAGGTACATTTGTTGCACGTCAGCAGTGACGGCTATTTCAAATTGACGAAACCTTAATAGCAATGTAAATAAATCAGTCTGCAAGTTAGGTCCAGTCATGAGTAAATCGTTGAGCGAAAAGCCAGTGTCCGTTTTGGCGCTGGCATCCAAAACAATGCGCGTTTTAGTCGTAGTTCTATCGGGACGAATTACAGCGTGATGTGGGATGAAGTAACCCTCACTCAAAGCCACGGATGAGTATGGTATTTCAGATAAATAACCCTTTTTTAAATAGTCAGAAATTACTTCATTATACGCCTCACGAAGTGTAGGCAGCGCGATGAATTTACGCTCAAGTGCAGCTAATCGACGCTGAGCACCAATATGCGAATTACCTAATGTTTTAGGATCCCCTTTAAAAGGCAAAGAAACAATGAAACGGCCAGAAGAATCGCGCGACACTGTCGATAAGAACTTGCGTTCGCACTCGCGGTCGTCCGGACTGACGTCACAGCCACCACTAGTAACCTCCTCAAGCTCCCAAAATTTAATTAAAGACTGATGCAAATTGTCATTTATTAAAGGACCGAAGGACCAGGCTACTTTGCCAGGTTCGACGGAGCTAACCATTTCACCCACAACAATATAGCCAAGAGTAGTTTCGAGCGCGTGAGGGGCAATGACCGGGCCGTCAGCCGGGCGCGATGTCACAGTAGGTATAATCTTACCACCGAGTAATAAATGTGGGAACAACGGTGCGCCGAGAATTGCGTGAATATCGCCAGGTAAATTCCATAAATCATCAGCGAGTGGGATATTCGAAAAGTCGTCGATTATGCTTGCGTTAACAACGCGAGTAGGTAGATAGTCAGTAATATGTTCGACTACCAAGCATTTTACATTATATTGTGCGTCAGAGACGCGAGACTTAATTGTCAGCGAAACAAAACCTAAAACAGAGGTATCGAGCGACCCTACAGTTTTAATAGTCGAATTAATTAGCGGTTGAATATTCAAGTTCAATTGATTACAACATGAAAGCGTTACAATATTATTTTGCGATGCACTGTCAATTAAACATCTGATAGTTACGTGTTTACCATTAATAGGTACATAAACTTGCGCGGTAGGTAGTATTGTCGTAGAATTGTTTTTATGTGAGGTTGTCAATACGACGTCCGCCTCGTCCTGATACGCGCCTAAACATGTGGCGGAATTGTCACTGGACTGCGAGTGCAAGCACACAGAGCGTTCCGGCTGCACAGAGGTGGTTACGGGCGGGGCCGCTGACTGCGGAGGCGCCGCGAAAGGTGGTGAATGCGTTGTAATTTGATTTGTATTAATGCGAGTGGATTGCGAAGTAACCGGGGTGTCAAAATGCAACATAGAATGATGTTTTTTATTACAGATTTTACACAAGCTTTGGGAACCGCACTTTGAAGTATTGTGACTTGACCCTAAACAATTAACACACAAATGATTTTGTTTCACAAATTGAAATCTATCTTTGATGCTCATTTTCTTAAACTCGGTGCATTCATAAAGACGAAAATGCTGAACCGATTTACAATAAATGCACGTATTTACTTTAGCATTTCCCGATGTGTTGTCATTTGTTATGGCAAAGGTATGAGACACTCTTTTAGTAGTGTTATTATTATTAAAGCGCGGTCGCGGTTGTGTCTGTTGAACTGAAAACGAAGATGTTCGTTCTAAGACTTTAATATGGTGGCGGATGAAATTGATAACATCTGAACTCTCCGGTATGTTTTTGTCACGAATAGATGATTCGAATTGTTGCACAGTTTGTAACTCTAACTTTTTTAACGCGATATGCGTTATGATGAAGTCAGGTAAATCATCGATATTTAATTGTTTTAGCGCGGCAAAAGATGAGTTAAGGTTTTCTATAAAATCATTTAATTGGGATGGCGAACTGTTTGTTAATTTAATGTCCAAAATGTTATTCAAATACATGGTGCCTAGTGCACGTTTATCTTGATATTTAGTTATTAGAGATTCCCAAATAGTGGGGTAATTGACCTCATTCGGTATTATGCCTGCGAATGTCTTGAGCGCCGAGCCACTCAATTTACCTATCAAATATTGCACTCGGTGCGCGTTGGTCAATGCTTTGTTGTTATGCACGTTTGTTTTGAATGATTCGTAAAATAGGGGCCAATTATTAGGATTTCCGTCGAATGAAGGTAATTCGATCGGGGGTAATCTAATTGTATCATTGTTTACAGATTTTGTTGATGAAGTATGTGCGGTATTTGCCTGACATTCAACAATTGATGTACGCGTTTGTGAAATGTATGAATAAATATCCTCAAAGGATGACCAATCACTAAAATTGGGAACAGCTACGGGATTCAACTCCATCTCTAAAAGATTATGCTGATCGCAAAGCGAATTAAATTCATCATACAATTTTGGTAAAGTTGAACATGACGCTAAAAATGCTTGTTGAGACCTAGTTATTTCTTTTGAGATCGAAATATTCTTTGCAACAGTATAGATTTCATTAATGCGACCGAAAATGGCTTGCTTTTTAGCAACGACAAATTTTAATTTTGTAGCGGACGCCATTTTGGACGCCGTTTCAAAGCGAGCGAGTTTGCGTTAGATGAAAAAACATGCGTAATTTGAGCAAAATGCGATGCGAAACACAGTTATAGATGCGTTAAAATGTATAACAATATAATATATAGGTATTAAAATACTTAACAAGGATTATAGCGTAAATAAATATAGAACGGGCTGGTTAAATCCGGATCTAAGGTACCATAAAATTGGTGATGCGAGGGGTTTGTTACGTATTTGTTTTAAGAGAAATTAAATAGAAAATGCGATGCGGGAATAGAATAACTGTGTGAGTTGCCGAGGAAGGAGTTTACCCGATATATTGGGATTCTGTGAGACTCATGCACTGACCTGGTAACAGCGACACCGGGCTCCCTTTCCCAGTTCCAGCACTCCTCGTGGCAATCCAATATCAGAGGGCGTCGTTCGAACAGCGAAAAACACTGCACTTCGCACAAAATCACCAAACGATAAAATAAAATAGTTTTTTGTAGCGGCGTAGATGCACACGTGAAAAATGGAGTATGGGCAACGGGCAACTGTCTTTTTTCTTTCAAATGTTTGGTAGGCGGCACAACAGTTTACGCCGCGGAGAACTAGATGGCGTTAGACGCCAAGGAACTTTGGCGAATGGTCGGGAAGATGCACGCATGTATACCAACAGTAGAACATGAGAACTCTTTGTTGCCAACATAAACGCGCAAACAAAAGTAATAAATTATAGTTTCATTGTAATTTTAGGTTGGTTAAAAATGAATATTAGGACCTAATAAATTAAAGTAGGTATATTTAAGTGGTTCTTCAGGAAGTACCTATGTAATTAAATCATAAGTATTATATTTAATTTCAGGATAATTGATTAACTTTTATTGAGATTTTTCATCTACCATATTGTATAAGTACATTAACTTGATACGAAAAGTTCATAATAATAATAAGTAGAAGATGCAAATCACGTTGAAGCTCAAAATCTTAATCCAGAAACCAGACTTCAGTCAGACTGACTAAAAGGGACTCACGAAAGGAAATAAAATATCATCTCAAGTAATCTCAAGAGTAGATTCATATTTGAGAGTTGTTTCATTCATTAAGCGGGCCTAAATCTCCTTTACTGTCAAACATGCAGCGTCATAATAAATAATGGGAGTGCTATGTTTACCCTTATTGATATTCGCTTAATTGTGGACTAAATATTCCCACCCGGACCATACAAAATGCAAATGTATGATTTACAGTACAGTTATCAGTTTAGAGCTGTTGATTTACGGAAGCCCTGAGGCCCTATTTTGCAAACCCATCGATATCCAACCTTATTCGTCTCTCTCACTCGCCTTGGGATGGGTGAGAAAGATGACTAAAGCTCATATTTCGCTGAGTGGAGTTAGATTCGCCTCTCACTGCTATGCTGATATCAAAAAGATAATCAGAACTCCATGGAATATGTTATGATTTATCGAGAACCGTCGTTTGGGTAAAATATAGCCTTTGAGTAGTCATAACAACTTAATACCATTGATAAAATAACCGTGCGCTTAAAAAGCGTGCGTAATGCCAATCGTGAGTCCTGAAATACGTAGGATACGTTCCCTCATTGTTGCCTATAAGTAGTGGCGTCAACTAACCAATTACTATGACATAGAGCTAGGTGTCTTGGTATGATACTTAGAACAGTTGATTTATTCATCATCATTGTCTTCATCTCAGCCATAGTCCACTGCTGAACATAGGCCTCTCCCAATGCTTTCCATGTTGCCCGGTTGGCAGCGACCTGCGTCCAGCGCCTTCCTGCTACCTTCGATTAGAAACTTAATTCTTGAGATTGTTGACAAGTACAAATGATTCAGCTAGGTAGGTCCAATTTTGAGTTGATTCATTACTGTTATTAAATTCCAAGCCCACTCTTTGCCCACATCACTATTCAAAGCTCCAAGTAAAAACAACGCTCCTTATCTCAACGCGTGAAAAAAACAACTGAAAGTCGTAATCACGCGGGAAAATTAGCAGCCTGTAGCAACAAAGAAGGACAATCTCATTCCGTAAAAACAGCTTTTAAAACACTCTTGCCGAGTAATTATAAGCGTAGATAAAACTCTGAGAGAACCTGTCTTCGGCCATTAATCTTTCGCTACAGAAATTGAAAATCAAGGATGGCTTGTGAAAAAGGAAAAGGTTTTTCAGGACGAATTAATTAGCAATCGGGACGTACATTCGAGTTTTATAAGGCGTCCGAGTGAATGGGATAGAGTAATGGTGTTTCGATTATCTCTTTTAGACTACTGCTTAAATTAATGTACCGGAGTGTTATTTAAACCTCCTATAAAACTCTATGAGAAGTAAACATATTTTTTATTTTTGAAGGCTCTCTTCTTTTTGGTACAAAGAGCGATTACGATGATGAAAATAAGCAAGTTGTCTGCCAGAAAAAGTATTCATTTCTACAGAAGACGAAAATTGCGATGCAACATGTTTGTTGTTTGTTGACGATCTGGGACAAACTAAATTTCATGCGGGTGAAGCCGCGGGCAAAAGCTAGTATTTAATAAAGGTATAAGTAGTATTTTGTAAAATCATTATTCTTTATCACACTAAATTATGTCAATAAGCTGTATTACAGTACAACACTGACTTGCTGTACCAGAAGTGAGCATCACTGGTGCACTTGCGTTACAGTGATCACTGGACCTCGCCAAAGCTGCTTATGTATCGGACAATCGAATGGATTCAAATGACAATGTGGATTAGCACGAAGGTATAAGCCTGCGTTTCCATTGATGCGAAGTGGCAGGGACAAACGGGGCAATTTTGATGTAAAGGCAAACTGAGTATGGAACAAAGCTAAGCAGTAACTCTACATAATCTGTTACAATCAATGCAACTTAAAGTGGTTTATTAAAACTCTCTTGGGACATGTAAAAGTGTTCTTGAAAAAACAATCAGCGGTTAAGGAAACTTTTTTTTACTCATGGAAAAACACAGATCACAAAAACTAAAGGGAGATGTGACAAGGGGGCGGCCGTTGTCACAGCAATATGCCCAAAAACAGAACACATTGCTCGTGACAGCAATGATGACAGCAGTGACATTGCGTACTACTAAATAATAATATTGATCAAAAATTGAGTACTGATACCGCAGTGCATAATGAGCACATATTTTGATTATGTACTTTGTGTATGTGAATTTCGAATGCGACGCTGCGTTTCAACTCAGCGCATTAGTTGACATCTCTCTTTGTCCCAATGTAGAAAAAGATAATATAAAATCAAAACTTCGTTCGGCTCAGTTCAGTGCTTCATTGGAAACGAAGCCTAATACAGCAATCCAACAGCACATTTCATAAAATAATAACTCTGTTTTGAATTGGATACGGGATCATTGTTGTTTAGTAACTTCGTATTAGGGCCATCAATTTTGTAGGTAGGTACCTATAGCTTAAATAAAATCAAAAATGTAACTGAACTGTCTCACTGTTTAACATTATTTTATTTTTCTCGCATAAGTAAAAAAATAGTAATGCGTCACTCTATGCCAAAAATACCTTTTTTTTTGCTAAATAGAGTTGATACTTCATCAGAAAATAATGTAGTAAAATCAATTTTTACCCAAGTATAACATTTCCTAAAACATAACCGACTGCGATACGTCTGGTTGCCAGAAAACAGGATCACTTCAAGTAACCCGATGATCACTGAGGTGTATTCTCCGAACCAGTTATGTAGTGTATTATCCCTTTGTTCGTTACAGACATAACAGATCTTGCAGATGCTGCATCAATCGCAACTGATGCACGAGCGATGGTTCGATGACTAGTCGACTATGTAGGCGGATTAATGCCAGTTTCATGTAACACAATGTAATGTTTGCAACGTAATGGAATTTGGATTCTCGTTTCGGCATTTTTTTTCAGAATGACATGTCTAATATGCTTTATCTTCAGAAAAGATTTGATACCGTAAATTGATTTCAATTACTATTTAGTAGGTCGTATTTTATTTATGAGTAGGTACGAGCACCTCAGCTTAAACAAAAACTGACCATTATAAAGACCTACACCGGCCGATTGTGATAACTAAGGTAAAATATCTTTCATAAAGTCTTCCAACTCTCCAATAAAAAATGACTGCTAGACCTCTATCGACTATTATCATAGAACACCTCAAATCCATGAACAATTATGGGGGATGTATTTTATAGACTATAGTATTTTGTGACCAAAACATACGCCCAGGGCCACAAACACAACAAAAAGAAAGAGAACAAAAGCTATTTTATTTACCCTATCAAACACTTATGAATAAATCACAAAACCACAAGCCTATCCATTATTAGATTCAGACGTTAGATAGAACATCGAATTCGATTAATCATTCGCAATTACCCACTCTCGGAAAGGTTCGAAAATCGGAATAAAGACATAAGTTAAAGAACGGTAAACAGGCGAGCCCAAAGGGTATTCTATATTAATTAATGCCAGCTCCGGAGGCGACGAAGACAAATGTCGGAGGCTCCCGTAATGTATTTTTCCGGACCTCGTCCCGGATAAAACAAATGATAATCGGGAAGGAATGAAGTCGGCGTTCCTACCGCCAATTAATAACGGCGATTGTCGTTTGTTCAATATTTTGCGGTGTAATGGGACGTGTTGGTATAATTATGTCATGTGAAGTGGGTCATTAAGGCATGAGAGTATTTTGCTAGTTTTTCGTAGGGATATGCGTCACTATGCGTAGTGGTGTATTTTCGAAGGAAAAGCTGCCTTACGATTGCGGTGTTTGAATGCCGCTGGAACGCTAGGAAGCTAATATTATTGAGATAACTATGAATGATGTAAATAATCATTTAGTTACTTTAAAAGCTATAAAGCAAATTATTTTATTACTGAAGAATTTGAAACTTATGAGTAGACTAATACATAATTCCTGGGAGTTATAGTTATTGTTGGCAGACCAATAAAATAAATAAATAAATAAACAGAAACTGCCAATTTCTCTAACAAAACAATTCTGAGTAAGAATTACCACGCCCTAAGAAAGTTAAGTAAGTAATTTAAGTAGAGGTGGACACCTTCAGGTCTTAGTAAGTAAGGTCTTTGTTTGAAAACCTAATGAATGGCATAGTGCAATAAAGTACTTAGTAACCGTTCTTTTAAATGCTATTGAGACTATTCGAAAGCTGTCTGGTTCAATTATTATCTTAAATTATTATATTTCAAAATTACCAGTTTCAGTTGGCTGATGTTTTTCCCCGAGGCTGTTTAGGTATGAGCTGAAGTTTGGACGTCAACCGCACTCCCTCGACCATCCATCACGCGGATAGACCGGTCGGGACCTGCCTCTGATTAGATACCGATTTGGTATTATAAACTTCAGTTTGCCTTCCACTTTGTAATTTACCTACTTCGGAACATTTGTTAACTAACTTAGAAGTTTGTTGGTTGTAATAGAATTAGGGATTCCAATGAAAACCCTAAAAGTTTAACAATCAGTATTTACATTTTCCTTTGGTTTTGGTAGCGTTTTTGGGGATACAAAAACTGTTAAAGTCCACAGCAAATGGCTTTGACAATCTTACAAAATTATTAAGTCGACTCTTTAGTGACATCAAATTTCCTTTAGCTCTAGTTGGAATAACTTGCTAAGACTATGATTGATTTTAGCTTCTTTTTCAGACGATATTTTCATCTTAATTTTATTAAAATTACTAATGTATAAACGTAGGTACTTAAAAATTATAAACAATCAATTTTATAAAATTATCTAGACTTTTTTTACACAGAATATTTCCTATTTTAATATTGAGTAAACTTTTAAAAAGCTCATTAACAACAACGTTTTAATTTTACACTGATAAGGCGAAGAAGCTCACAAAGTTTAGCGCCTGTTCATTTATAAAAGCACAAAGCTTCATTGACGCTTTTACCTGTTTGCTTTCGACAAGGAGCTTACGACACATTCCACTTGTTACTTGGAAACTAAGCAAAATATTTACCTTTACACTTACTTTTTAAATAATTAAAGCATAAAGATGTAAGTAAGAGGTTATTAAAACATTTTATTTTAACGTCGGAAACTGAACCCCTAAAATAAAACCTTAACCCTGACGTTATTGTTCATTAATCTGTTTTCTAGACAAATTTAGGGTCACATAAAACGAGAATAATGTCCGAAGGGTCGCCGCGAACACATTTTTACACAATAAACCTACTTAATTCCGAATACAAAACCACAATACTTTTTTATAATGCGAAGGGCTTTATAAAAACGCAAAGGCGTTGTTTATTCTTTTTAATTCAAAACGTAAGCGTCGAAATTCCCACATGGACCGCGAAACACCATTTGTTACTCCTAAGTCGGAGTCGTTAATTTCCTAATTAAAGTTTCAAAATAAAAGCCTGTTTTTGTGCTGTCCCTTCGCTAAAATCCGGAGGTTAATGGAAGAAAAAATACGCTGTACAAATTTGCATAGCATTTTTCTCTGTCCTGTACCGAAATTAAGTCCGGGGCTTCTGCATCTCAGCTTTGTTTAAATTACCGAAGTGAATTTCGTGATTCGCTTGTAATATTCAATTTTATGTTCGCGGAGCTGTTTTCACTTCGTTCCGCTATGAACTCATTTCGTTGCTGGAGTGTTATCGTGTACTTTGATGATCTGCTCCATTCTTCTTGCGTAATTGAATGATGCGTATTACTTGATTGTTATTTTTTTGGGTGTTTATGTGTGTCCTTTTTTTTGTTTGGTTATTAAGAGTAAGGTTGGCCTTGCTTCGTTCGTTTCAGCCGAAAGACGTCCACTGCTGGACAAAGGCCTCCCCCAAGGATTTCCACAAAGGCCTTGCTTATATTGTGCAAAAAAGTAGGTGGTAGTATTTTGCATATTATCAACGCTTATTGGGAATTACTACGTAAAGCCTAGGTAGGTTTTTAATGTACCTAGTTGTTATTGTTAAGATGTCACCATAATCCTGTTGCAAGAACTGTCTGACATCTGACATCAGACGGTATCTCTACTTCGCAGCTAATTATCAACTTTTTGTTATTCTGTATCTTGATTGAGTAGGTTCACTCTACATAGAGAGCGAAGTTAATTAAAATACAGGCATAAAGAAACCGATTTCAGGTTACTATTACAGTACTTCAGAAAAAAGTTCAAAAATATTATCTAAGCTACCTATGTATGACTTATATTATCTTGGTGAAATGCAAGATCATGATCCTAATTCATTAACATTGACACTACTGCTAACAATGTCTACTGCAACATTGATAATAAATAACTAAGCGGGTGTCAGTGTAACTTATCGATATAGTCGTACAACTTGAAACTGGCGTAGGCCCGTGGGGAAATCTGCAATCTTGGCCTTCCTAACAAAGTTTTCAACTAAAATCCTATTGTGCCCTGTGTCATGGGAAGCCAGTGCTTGATAAGTCTGTTAAACTCTATAAAGTTTATGTTCTACTTGTCTTCTATCAAGGATTCTTTGTAGGTCAGTTTTAACTTATCGTAGCTCGTAAACCGGCAGTGTTGATTAATCGAATCATGGTTAGGTATGTTAAGGAATTAGTTATGTCTAAGAAAAGCGATATTTTATTTCAGAAGTATTTCATACAGTTTGAAGGCAGATTGTTTACTTTATCTATACCTACTAATATTATAAAGAGGTAAAGTTTGTGTGTTTGTATATTTGTATATTCGTTAAATTGTAAGGGATCTACTGAACCGGTTTTAAAAATTCTTTCACCAATAGAAAGCCACATTATTGCTGAGTGTCATAGGTTATTAAGAACCGAAAAATTCCACTCGGGCGAAGCCGCGGGCGGAAAGCTTGTACATTATAATTTGGTAAACGTATGTCCGTTTGAGTTATAAAAATAGAAATACACTTTACATTGTACCCTACAAAATCCCGAGCTACACACATTTAGACTGTCTAAATATAGGAGGCTACTGTCTTCATCAACCTATCAAATAATGTCTACAAGAAATAAAGGTTACCTAACCTCATAGGTACCTATTCTGCCAGCCTCACAGTTCACAACAGGAAAAAACATTCATCCCATACAGCATCTTCCTATACCCCATAGACGAGATAAGCACAGATACGATCGGCAAATCAAACACTCCCCCGGCAGCGTGTAAGCGCCATTCGCGTCGCAAAGAAGTATGGCGTCGATGCCGAATACGTTTACTGGGCGACTGGGAATACTCACTGTTCAGGGTTGATAGCTCAGAGAATCGTACGAGAAGTTATAGCTCGTTCCCACGGCCATCCAGTTTTGCGGGGTCAGCAGGATGAAGTAATGCAGTATCCCGCAAAACTGGACTGTCGTATTAACTCACATTGTGTGTTTGAAATTCAAATTACAAATTCGATCGGATCGGTTTTTTGCGGGACACTGCAAACGGGAACTTCGTGGGAACGTTAATATTAAAACACTAAGGCTGAGTTGCACCATCTTACTTTGACTGTAAAAAACGTCAAAAATCTGTCAAACTCCTTACAAAGCCCATCGGTTATCGTTATAGTTACGGTCACAGTTTGTAACTAAATGTAAGATACACTATCTTACTTTAACTTTGACAAACGTTAAACGTTTCAAAAATCTGTCAAATTCCATACAAAAAGCACCGGTTATCGTCATAGTTACCTACCTTTAAAGTTAGGTGGTGCAACTCAGCCTTATACTTACTACTGAACGGGATACTGAAAAAAACAGTTCTCGCAAAAATGGAATGTTTCCATGGGAACAAGCCCTTATGGAAATAGTTTCTGCCCGTGGCTGCACCCGAGGGGAATAAAGTCTTTAGCGCACGTTTTGCGATCTTAGACACTTGCAGTGTTTTTAATTAAAACTTATTAGGGACGAAGAAAGAATAAGCACATTTATTTTATATCAAAACCGAGAACATTCCTACAGCAACAAGAGAATGTGAAAGTGTATAATAAATAATGGTTTTCCAATTTGACAACCCTAATTATTCTGACTCGTATCTTATACGTTTTAGGAGTCGTTTCAGTAAATCGGCCAGTGCCGAATAGTATTTATATCTGTCAAGTATAGTGCTATCCTTAATTTTACGTCATTATTTGCAATTATTTTAATTATTAATTGGCATTGTCTAAAAAATTAAAATGTAGGTACTACATTACGTATAATATTTTCGGCATAAAATTTAATTTAGGTCAGAATATTCAGTAATTAATTTATTCGTATGAACTTCCATAATTTATCAAGCAAAATTATATTGCAATAATCTGATTACACATTCACTGAATTTTAAAAGTGATACGTAAATTGTTACATTGAAATTACCACGCATCACTGAACTACGCATATTCTCTATTATTATTAAAACACGTGTATAAAAGGTTAAATAATATGACAGCATATTAGTATCAGTTTTCCACTTGATTGTAAACATTATATAACAAACTTGTTACTATACTACTGATTAGAAACCTTACATAATGGACGAATGCATAGTAAGTAAGCATTTACAGTCTTGTCCAGTAAGTTTAAACCATAGTAAAGTATGAGATAGGCAGCAAGAAGGTTTTTTTATAGCACTATTTCCGATCAAATACAAATCTGTATAGAAATTCATGTGTTTCAATGGGATAACCATTTTGCATAAGCGAAAATAAATCTAATGAGAACAATGACTCAACTAAGCAACTCTTTATATTACGAGTATTAACGGAAAATAAAAGACAATTAATTACATTTGATTTTAAGCTTCCGATAAACATCCTTGATTCTTCAATACAGAAACGATATTGTGTCGATTTATGTTGTTCACTAAACAGCTGTCTGTCCTATACGTCTCTATAGATTCTAAATAATCGTTTCACCATGGACTTTTAAGTGTACAGTTCCAAGTACCCATTTCCAATTTTTCGTTCGCTCTTGTCGAATCGTAATTCTTTGCCATAGAACGAGACATCACAGAGAATGGCTAGCTTCACTATGCTTCAATGTACTTATCGTACTACATCTAACTTGCACTATGTCCGTCTATCCCTAGACTTGCTAATGCCGTGGGCGGCCAACCTAAGTCCGGACCAACTGTCTAAACCAATTGTCCACGATAGTTCCTACTGGCTGTCATGCATTGGGAATTGGGGATGTTTTGGTAGCCAACGTATAGCGTGAAGTTGAATTAATGAGCTTTCAGAGCTTCAAAGAACGTTGGTGTATTTTTTTAAACTGGTAAGTATTTAAATTAGGTGCTGAATTACTTTGTGTCTGTAGATTTTGAAACCGTTTTCATGTCATTAAAAATACGTAACTACATCCTGACATAATTCTGTACCTACTATAAAACATAGTAATCATAATAATCATAGAATAATTTACCACTAGTTTTTTTTTCCGAATTAAATTATTACTCCATTCGTTGCCTATTTTACTTTCTTACGAAACTTACTCGGACTTTAACGAATGTATTTGAAGAAAAGTCTGAACAAATTGATCTATTTGTTTGCGGATTTTGCGCTAAATATTTCTTGTTTTGTTACTAAAAGAGCTTCTCATGTTTAAACTGAAGAAAATGAGTACAAATAAGGTTCTACCTACTCAAATCGGAGATGGAAGGTAAAATTAATCATTTTAATGAGACTTAACCAAACGTTCTACTTGTAAGGAAACCTTGGCATGCCAATGCTATTACGCAAGCTGCATCTAGATCAATTTTTTAATGTCACCTAATCCATTAGTTTCAGGTTTAAATCATTGTTTATCTCATTTTTTATGACACCGCATACCAGACTATTGCAAAATCGCACCTATAACTTCTGCTTAAGGTACTAAAGTTTACCTTTGATGTGCCGTCTGTATATTAGTTTAGGAAGCGTCTTCAACCTTGTTTCCTTAGTGGATAATTTACTGAGCTGTAGGCATTAATAAACCCTGAAAATGTAGTGTAAAGACTAAATTGAAATTGAATAAATTAGAGTAACTAAAGAGTGAATTAAATTAAATAAATTAAGCTCGAACTCTACAGCGGTGTGTCACTTAGTAATTATAGGGTTAACAGTTGACGTATTACGATATAGTGGCGACCACGAGCCGGAAGACGTAGCGTAGGCAGGCCTCCCACTAGGTGGACCGACGATCTGGTGAAGGTCGCGGGAGGTACCTGGATGCGAGCGGCGCAGGACCGGTCTTTGTGGAAATCCTTAGGAAAGATTATTTAATATTAAATTAAATAATTACTTACCTACTTGTTTTTATTCGTTGCTGGCGTCATGCGACAAGTTGTGTACCTGAAAAAGTGACAGAAAATATGAAAATTCAACGAAAACCATTAATTTAAGTTACGTAAAAACTAATTACTTAACCTTTCAAGCACCATGAATTCGCACCCCCCCTGGAAGAAGTATGCAAGTCCACTTGTGCGATATTTTTTTTATTGCACCAAAAAATCGAGAAGGAAGTAATACATATTGTCAATTTTTTTCATAATTTTTCTCTTAAAAATGAAGAAATTATGTACAAATATGCAAAATATTGCAACATTAAAATATCTAAATTTCCATAGCAAAAACGAAGTAAATATATTTGCATTTAATTGTTTAATAAAGTTCCATATGAATAATAGCATATTAATATTTACATACATCTTCCACGAAGACTTTAAAAAACATTTACGCGTATCTATTGTTGCATACTTATTTTAGGATATTATTTGGTGGGTATCGTAGTGCAAGTTCAGTTGCGTAGTTTTTCCACGAAACTTTTGTGCACATTATGTTGTGCAAGTCTAGATGCCTAATTCTTCCACGAAGCTTTTATTCGCATTATAATATGTAACAATTGATACGTTATTTTCTACGTAGATATCTTTGTGCAAGTCTAGTTGCTAATATTTTGCGAAACTTTTGGCGATGTTGTATTTTATACCGATATTGATACATTTATTTAGATGTAATTAAGTCATTAACAAAGCACATATTAACTTAGTTTCAGTCATTTAAGTATCCAATCCACTACTTTTTGCACTAAATACCCCTGTAAGACTGTGTGTTTATCAAAAATTCGTCCCAATGATTACTTACCACGTGGTAAAATTATCGGACTTTATGAGTACAAGATCCATTTTAAATTCTGTCTCTCTCTTCAGTGAATCGTTATCGTAGTTATCGTGATAAATTTTCAACTTTCCAGAGCCGCATGAGTTAATTTATCAGCTTATGCGTGTATTGCCAGCGTGACAAGGTATGTATCTATACGTCTTTTGGAGCAGTAAGCAACAATCGGCGTGTCCCCAATTATAGAATGACACAAGTTTTTATATGTATTTTAAGGATTATTGTAATCAAAAGGACATACTCGTAATGGTCAGACGTTTAAAAATGCAACAACCTGATTCAAAACTGTTGCCATCTTTTCGTATGTACGATGAGGGAATACTGACTGTATTCTTTTCAGGTGGTACTTGATCGACCGGACGCCAACCTTCCGCAGTCCTCCACAGATTGTACTTGCCACTGGAATGTAGTGCCTATCCTAGTGTTGACGCTATTTGTCCAGTAAATTGCATTTATTTCCAGGCCTTATGAAACTCCTGGCTCAGACAATGTTCCTATCCTGGTTGCTTCCAGGTCCGGCCACTCTTCAACAAAGCGTATAAAAGCACCTATAAGTTTTGGACCAAATAAAAACTGTTCTTTCTTTCTTTATAGGTTCAGCCAAACCAACGCAATCTCAAGCGACCAGCCGGCGTGCAGTGATGGCGATTAGACTTAGGGTTCGGCCAAACCAACGCGATCACAGCGCGATCAGCTGGCGTGCAGCGATGGCGACCAGACCTAAATGCATTGTTCGCCATCGCTGCACGCCGGTTGATCGAGTGTGAACCTTATAGGATTTGGAAGTGATGTCACCATCGAGTTCAATGTGGGTAGCTTTTGTAGTCATGCAGACAATAAATATCACTACGAGTATATTATAGGCTTCTATAGTTTTGTTCCCTTGGACATCAAAATTTAAAAGGGTCCTTCAAAATCGTCTCCCTTGTTCATGAATTGTCTAGATTGAGATACTTGCTGTTCTGGTAAATCTACCATTATAATTTGTACTTTGGCAGTAGCATTCAATTTAGCACAATTGAAACATCTGTGCACGTATTTTCTCGCCAATGGTTTCGCCTTGATAATCCAAAATGTGGAGCTGTATCAGCTTTCTTATGAATTATAGTATTAATTATTATAAACGTTTTCGACTTTCTCCACGACGCGGTTTGCAACAATAGATTTCCACCTATTCGTCTCTCCAGACAGCTAGGCGATCACAATAGAAAAACCTGTTCACAGTGTTCGAACATCTGTGAGGTTGGTATTCTTCACATTACTTCTTCTCATTTGCTTCATCCAGTTTACTCAAAGCACCACATAGCTCAAGACGTGGTAAAAAAAATAGTTTTTAGAGAGCACTTGAGTTTTTTAGCAATTAATTTCGTTTCAAATCCTTCATCTAGTTGATAGTGAACGGCTGCAGTTTATTGCACTCACAGAGGCATCGCTAAATTAATTATATTGTATTTTTACTCGGCCTGCATCCAACGCCTTCCCGCTACCTTTATCAGGTCGTCGGACCACCTTGTGGATGGATGTCCTAACGCTGCGTTTTACGGTACGTGGCCTCCGCTCCATAACCTTGCTGCCCCATCGGCCGTCAGTTCTGCGTACTATGTGCTTCCAACCGCGCGATGTGGAAGTCATTGGGGGAGGCCTATGTTCAGCAGTGGACGTCCTGTGGCTGAAATGATGATGATGTATTTTTTCTCTGTATCTATACATAGATAGTATACCAACCTATATCTGTATTTTGTCAATGTGAATCAAATCCTGCCGTATCTTAATGCAATCTTTTTCTAATGAGTTACTTATCTTTCCATCCTTACTAGTTTTTTATCAGCCAAAGTTATTGTTTTGAAACAAATAAATACTTTCTATTCTATTTCCATTAGAATCTTAGCCATGACTGTACTTAACGCTAAGCTCCAGCCAAGGGGATCAAAAAGTTTGATCAGATGTATAAGATAAAATGTTACGTTTCATGGTTGGATTTTTTGTGGTATATTCACATTGCATTGAAATCTGTGCTCAAATTCCATTCAATACCCAATGCTTGGACTGTTCCATCAAGGTTCATAAAACTACTTTGGCACTAGCTTATATTTTGTTGTCTTCTATTGACTTCATAAACTCAACGCAGAACTAGGTAGCAAAAGGTATTTGACCGCAATTGCATGTGATGTTAAGTGAGATGCAGTATAAGATGATAGATATCTACCTGTAAGTGCCTATAAGGTCCGGTATAGTGCTCAGGAGAGACAGCAGCAGGCAGCGACCTGTTCGCATTATAAAAGAGTTTATCGAAACGCTTAGTGCAAGCTGGTGGAATGTCGACAATGTAGGAATGATACGTTAACCAGCGTCTGATGATGGAAGGGGGCTGGTGGAATTAGGTCGAGTAACTCCTTCGCACATTCTCTGAAGTGTAACCTGGTGGATGGTCACATCAGATGTATTATTATCTGCTCTGTAAGTTCTCATTAAATTATAGCATTATAGCTTCAATTGACCAGTCCACTCCTGATAAAAGGTCGTTGATATAAAAATATTGTTTTATTATTTTATAGAAATCGGTACTCCGGTAATCCGAATCATTTTTTGTCACATAAATTTGAAGACCATCTTCATAATGTCATCTATGAAGCAAACACGTTTCATATCATTATAATATTTCTCGGGTTTTCTTGCAGCTGGGAACCTACAAGCAGTTCGTTATTCAGCGAAATATAAATCGAACCTTAACACAAAGCATCAAATATTATAATCGTGCGCGAGTTGTCTCCGTATTATTCCAGACGACCGCATGATGAGGTAAGTATACTGTCAGTCTTGTTTCTTTTTCTTTTTCAGGTAGGTATCTTTTTTAATAAAAAAAATCTGTGTGTTCGTTAATCTTTTTTTAGGTCTAGTGATTTCTGTAACTTCCTTTCTAATTGAACGGACCTGAGTGGTTATGTTTCTGGGTTTTTAAGGAAAGGAGGCAAACGAGCAGACGAATCACCTGATGGTAAGTGTTTACCCGCCGCCCATAGACACCCGCTCCTCGGTGAGTTACAGGTGCGTTGATTGTCTTTAAAGTATTAGAGTCTGCTCTTAAAGGTTTTAGGTCGTATTGGTCCGCAAATACTGCAAACGGCAGTTCATTCCTCGGTTTGGTGTCTGCAAATGGTGATTGTGGATTTTCTGTTTTAAATGGTAACTTTACAAAATATCTATCTACCGCTTCCGTAAAAAAAAAATGTCCTGAAGCAGTGGTTGGGTTAATACTGGGGAGTGTAAAACTATAAAAGTGCTTTATAAAAGCCTACTTGCAAAAATAAATGAGTTTTATGCCCGTTTTCACCATTAATCCCAAATTTTTAAGTGACCCCTATAAAAACAAAATTCCTGTTATGTATCACCATAGAAGTCACTTACAAATTAGGGATTGATGGTGAAAACGGGCATTAGTCCTTTTGATAGCTCGTCTCTCCCTAAAAATGCAATTTTCGAAAATTATAATATAGTTATGCAAAAATATTGTAACTTTTTGATTTTGAATAAAGCTATAATTTTAAATACAACCATAAGTTATGTAATTTTTCACAAGGTAAAAGTACGTTATCCTTTTTACGAATTTATTTCGATACGAATAGTTCGAGGAATAACTACGTAAACTACACTTACACGTTGAATGCACGACTAAATCTGAACGCCAATAAGTGGTTATCTGCAATAATACCAAACAGCATGTATTCCTTTACATGTCAACAATGCAATATTCATAATTACAACAACAAGGTGTTAAATATGTTTCGCGGAATAAGTACGCAACGCTCTTTTTTAAGTTTTTCTCAAAACCTATTAAGTGTATTTTAAATATAAATACATAGGCCCCTCACAGACATTTTTAGCTATCTTTTGATGTATAACACATATTTTTAATAATGGTAATAAATTTTTAGGACAGTTTTTTTACGCTCCTGAAAAGTTGGCATTTTTCACTTGCGTACTTATTCCAGGAAGGGTGCGAATTGAGACACAATAGAAAACAATTGTTGCCGCAGTCTCATGCGACGACATAGGGTTCCACCAGATAAGTTCGAAGTACTACCAAAATAACAATAATTATAAGTTTAAATTTATGAACACACCACTAAAAACAAGCGATTCCTCTCTGACAGACCCCGACGAGTCCAAATAATTAACGTCTTGTAAGCACAACTCGGAAACTATCTCAGGGCGTGAAAGCCAGTGGCATCTGACATATCCAATTAGCAAGGCATCCGTTCAGCTCTGCCTCTGCCGAATGTCTGCCCGCATACGGCTTTTGATTTCTTCACTTGATCTACGGATAGTCGGATATTACTATTCCGGAGATCTTACGGCCGTTAATTTTCAATTAGAATAATATTATCCTTAGACTCGAACTATATTTCGGTATGTTTTAGAATCTATTAGGGCGCCTTCAAATTAGACGCGTGATGAAGCGCAGCAGTGGCAGCATTGTGACGCGCTTACTGCACCACTCATAGTTTCCATACAATTTTAGATGCGCAGTTGCAGTGCCACTACGAAAGTGACACTGTGACAAAGACGTGCGGCTGTTGCGCTTCTAGATATTGTATGAAAACTAGTAGTGGCGTGGCAAGCGCGGCCCAGTGGCGTCAATACAGCGCTTCCAGCGTCTAATTTGAAGACGCACTTAGTGAATTAACACGCTTGCTGCCAAGCTTTTTTTTATGGATTCAGCGAGTGCGAATGAGGTCTTTTCGAGTCAAATTTGAACTTCTTTACAGTCTGTATGAGACTTTCTTGACCTCACAAATTGTTTTTCAGCTCTGCATTTGTGCCTACATGAAGGTACACTGGATTTTTTAACTAGATGTACGGATATTTCTATTCCGAGGATCTTACAGGCATTAATTTTCAATTAGGAATGCAGAATTCTTGTAAGGTCCATAGTTGACGCCACTATCAGTTTAGCGATTTTCGCCTACGCTAATGGCGGCTCGTAAATTTTGAGAGCAGGGTTTTGACCTCACTTGTTACAACCTACACGTTAGAAGAAGAAGCAATATTTGAACTGTATCAATGCTTCATTGTGTTTTGGCATAATTTAGTAAATCATCTATCGAAAAATGTGACGACTAGCTAACCACGACTGGCTTTTGTAAAGCGATTAGAAGTTTCTTTATTCAAAAACAGTACCTAAATGCTATATTAATAAAGAACGAAAAGATATTTAAGACAATAATTACAATCGGCGATTAATGATGCATCGATAAAATGCTTTCTATGCCATAGTACGAGTATTTTTGCGAAGATTCAAGTGTTCGAATAATCTGACAAAAGTACACTTCTTACGGGGTATTTCGCGAAGTACATTTTCTTTTAGGACTACACTCAGCCTTGACAATAACCAGAACTTGGGCTTGTAGACGTAATGGAACGACCTGGTAATGGTCTACATAATCCTATTTACTTAAAAGGATAATGGTCGTACTTGGTCCTAGTTGTACAATTTATGGGTGTTGTGTGACCAGACTTACTTATTATTTTATGCTGGTTATTTTGTACAATAATTTTATTTTTTGGATTAACTAAATTTTCCCTCTCTCTCTCTCTCTCTCTCTCTCTCTTTATCTCTTCAAGAACTTCAACTGAAGGTTTTCTGGTTTAGCATTTTGAAATTAATCTCTTGAGTTTTTCGCACATAATAAACCTTATTAGGTTTTTTATTCCCAACAGTGCTCTTGGCAACGTCTCACCTGGTGGTGAGATGATCAAGCGAAGATGGGGCCGCTTGAGCCTCTTGTCAGCCACGATGAACTGGGTGTTACTGGTATTACTCCCAACTGCCAAAACATCAATACTGTAAACATTGTTATGTAAATAGCAAACAGCTGCGGTCTCCTTTAAAGCTTTCTTACATGCGCCATCATAAAAAGGAAATCAACCTAAAAACTTCATTACCGGGCATTGTTCTCGATCGCACACCGGGTTCGCTTCAAAAGTAATATTTCACGGGACATATCTCCAGAAAAGATCTGCCGATATAAAGGTAATTCCAGCAGAGTTCTGACTGCGGATTGATTGATGTTGTGTCGCCCACAAATTCACTTGAGGAAACTTTGCGTTGGGGGAAGCGTTTTATTGTTCAGTTTACCTTAGAGACAGTTGGATTTAAACATTTCTGGCAGTTGACAAACGACGATATTATAGTTTGTACAGGTAAATGAGTAAACTGTTATGAAGCAAGTATATTCTAGGGCTTGCCTTGTTATTTAGGGTAAACATGCTAGCTGATTATAAAATTGATGGAAGATATTTGAAATAGCAAGTAACATGTTCAATAGAAACAAACATGTCAACCAATCCTTTACTTCCTTTTGTGTTTTTATAGAATTTGTACTTAGAGAGTACTAAGAGAACACAAGTTTTCACAGCCTAATTCATATCCCACCAAAAACATAAATGTAAAAAAGGAGAGCCAAGTTAATCAGTCATTTTATAAATTTATTCAACATTAATGTACGTGCAAAAGTGCTTTTTTCCTATTTGCAGAAATAAATGTATTTAATATTTTTAAATTCTGATAAAAATTATCGAGCTGGATTCCAAATTATATCCTTGTAGGTCATCTGGAAGTAGGTTAGAAAAGATTCACTTTGATGTGCTGTCATCCGTAAGTGCTGAGTCTTTGCTAAATCTAGAATTCAATCATCATAAATTTTATCTAATTATGCTAGGAAATAATTGTGTCGTATAAGGCTATCATTATTTTTTGACAAGTAGGACTTTGATTAATATTTCTATTTCTGATCTCAACGAAAGGTGAGATGAATGACGTTGAGTGATGAATCAAATTTAAATTCAATTACTTTCTTCAAATCAATTTCTTCTCAACCTCAAATTCTATTAACATACTTTAAAGGAGTATCGTACAGCTTACTATTCCACATGACAATAACTCATCTTACTCCTTATCTTAAGCTATTTATTAACGGAATATTTCCAATTCTGAATTCAGTATTAACTTTAGAAATTACTTTATTCTTCGTTGTATTCTCACGTACCTCACAAGAACTTTTATAAGACATAAAAATTCGAAGTGATCAAAAACAATAAAAGCAAAAAAACTCTATTAAAAGTATGGCGCCCGTCGCCTGCTTAAGAAAGTTAATTATTAATAAAACCTGAATAAGAGATTCTTGATTATCTCGTGTTCTTTGTTACATGCTTAATGTTATGACGCTTTTATCATTACAATTTTATATTATTGATAAAGGGAACATTAAAAGGATAATGACTCAGGGTTTTCAAAAGTGATATAGGTACAGTTCCTAAGGTACTGCCTTTTGTTTGTTGTGCCAGATTTGTTTAACGAACTCATAACAATTAAAGGTTTATTATGCTATCTGAATTCTCTAAGATTTGTGAGTTTTATACAGCTTTCATAATAAAAAATCACAATAATTGTTTTCTGTAATTAAATTCCATGTGCAACTATTTCTTTTTATGACAAGTGAAAAGATTAAACCATTTACAAACGATATGGTTACCGGATATCTCGTACCTATTATGTCATCAAAATAGGAAAATTCACTTACTCTATGGAGGTGCGACGATCTGGTGAAGGTCGCGGCTAGCACCTGGATGCGGCCAGCGCAGGACCGGTTGTGGAAATCCTTGGTCTTTGTCCAGCGGTGGACGTCATTTGGCTGAAACAAATGAACTTATTATTAATCCAAACTAAAACTATTATACAACAAACAACCTGTGCAATAAAGTAACATGATTTATATCAAAAACAAATGGTCACACTTACGAGAAATATGACAATTAAAATAGTAAAACAGGTTTCGTTGATAGGAACCATACATCTTGCTAAGTTTAATATAAGTAGGTACTTATGAATGCACTATGATATAATAAGACCTTCCTAGTAGACCAATACCTAGTATAATCGTATCTAGGTACAGTTAACCCAAGTAATATGTGTTGGGTTTCAAAACTACGCAACCCTCCCGCTTGAGATGTGAGTGTGTGAAGTAAAAGTTTAGTATGTATATTTCTGTTTGACTGTACTGCAGTAATGTGAAGTTTATTCATAAAGTTGCACCTAACACGTTTAATATTTCCACATTCCAAGAAACTAAATGTAAGATACATCTGTTTGTTGATACTTAACTTACGCCCGTATTCACAAACATTACTATGAGGTCTCACAGTGCGCGTGGACGCACAGGGCGACACACAAACCAATAACAGAGCTCTATTCAATGCTATGCGTTCGATTTGCTGCTTCACTTAAGCAAGCATCGTTTGTGAATACGGGTGTTAGAAGGTGAAGCGACACTAATTTTAAAAAGATTGTGCTTTTAAAGAATGACTTCATTTGGTGACTGACATTTTAGAGCAGAGATAATTAATTTCCAAAATTGTAAACTAACGATTTTATAAAAAATTATAAATGTCAAATGATGATTGATTTGACATTTCAAACTAAAAGCAAAGAATTTAGAAAATGTGGGTGGTTTATTTATATCATGTATACCCAGGAAACAGGTTGTGTATTATAAATTATGCTGAATAAACTAAATCCACCAAAAAATCGGATTATTCTATCAAACTCTTATTTTATTCAGATTTCAGTCATAAAGAGAAACAGTGTTAATTTTTTTAAACCAATTGCAACCAATGATTTTCAAAGTTGTAGATTCAAAAGTCTAATAATTTCATAGCCTTTTAATAATAATTTATTAGGTCATTGAATGGACGTGTAATACGTGCAATGTGTAAAGACTGTAACTTATTCATGAAGCCCTTCCTCGCTATGATTGGCTGTGCGAGGTATTAATTTAATCTTTTGACACTTGGAGCTATTAAGCTTTATGCTATAAAATCATGTTCAAACAGTCCAAGTGTTTGGAATGCATCATCTGTCACTATCTAGACTGTGGTGTTCCGCACCGAAATCATAAATCAGGTATTTATTCACGAATGAGTGTATGCGGCAGTGCGTATCTGTCACTTGCAGTACCTAGAACTCACTGCTGAATCAAATTGAGACCCAACTCACTGACGGACTGTGATGCTTCCACTTAGGCATTGCACTCCTTCCTGCATATTTTTCATCTCTTTCATTTAAATAAGCGCCTCGATAATATCTTTTGAAAACTTTCCAAAATCGGAACTTTCAAGGTCTTTTCCAGACTTTTTTTTTTCACTTCATAAATATTATATTCCTACCTGCCTATATAACATTTCAAAAGTAACCCTATGCTATGAATAAATGATTTCCAAGGACAGTAGTATCATCATGATTGAGTCCTGCAGTGACGTGCAGTGATAGCTTGGCACTGCGCATAATGGACCACTCTGACCCAACGATACAAAAATCACACCTGACCAAACAGTCCACGCGTTCGGAATGCATCATCTGTCACTGTGTAGACTGTGGCTTTCCGCACCGAAATCATAAATCAGGCATTTATTCGCGAGGCACGGCCTGCGACCGCGGCCGCGCGCGTGCTTATCTGTTATTTGCAGAACGCAACGCTGTTTCGGTAACGTGCTGAACTGCTGATAAATATTGGGAGGCTGTGCGAATCTAAGCGGTATCACGGTTTAACAGCGGGAAATTTGCTTTTTAAGCGCTGCTCGAGTTTTGTATGATATGTACAGTTGTTGTTGCAACCTTCACACTAAGTACTAAATATGTAACAGTGCTAAGCAGTATCGTATACATGAATAGCTAGCTAAAAGGGGGTTCAGTTTGACCTGTTTAAGATTTGACGAAAAATGAAATGTAAAGAGCGAGTATTTTCAGGACCGACTGCCGAAAGCGCGGATCCGTTAAAATTACTTATTAAAACACAAGGTAGAGCGACGACCTCATAAAGGTAGCAGGAAGGTGCTGGATGCAGGCCGCTACCAACCGGCCATTATGGAAATCATTGGGAGAGGCCTGGATGGATGATAATGACTTATTAAAAACTTCTTTTGTACATAGAATCTCATATTCGCCGTAAATTGATAATAATAATGAATTTATTTTACTGATCAAATAATAAAGCGGAGGTAAGTCCTACACACTACCCATTTCTAGCCTTTATTTTCTCCGCTCCTTCGTACAAAATGACAGCTTATCTATCACCAGTGAAAAGAATCAGCGATATATTCTTAGAGAGCTTTCCATTCTCATCAGTTCACCAAACCTTTAATAATTACTATCCACCCGGAACACGCGAGATTAAGGTAGTTCTGTAAACACCGAGCACATCCATCAACAAGGCTTAATAGCTTATCCGAATCAATTAGAAACTTGAAGCTTATGTTAGGTGGATCGCATTATACCGCATCGATCTCCTTATGTGAGTAATAGTTGTGGTAAATCACGGACAGATTGCCTACTAAGGACCAAAAAAATGTTTAATTAACAATCTCTTATAAGATTACGAGTAAAGCAAATTAGTTTTGAGTCTTACAAGTAACAAAACAAAGTAGCTATTTATAGCTAGCTATTTTTGCTTTAGAAAATATCAATTAGAAACTAGAAGCTTATGTTAGGTGGATCGCATTATGTCGCATCGATCTCCTTAAGCTGTGAGTAATAGTTGTGGTAAATCACGGACAGATTACCTACTAAGGACCAAAAAAATGTTTAATTAACAATCTCTTATAAGATTACGAGTAAAGCAAATTAGTTTTGAGTCTTACAAGTAACAAAACAAAGTAGCTATTAAATAGCTAGGTATTTTAGCTTTAGAAAATATAGCTATTTTAGCTTTAGAAAATATCAATTAGAAACTTGAAGCTTATGTTAGGTGGGCGATCCACCTAACATAAGCTTCAAGTTTCTAATATGCCGCATCGATCTCCTTATGATCTGAGTAATAGTTGTGGTAAATCACGGACAGATTACCTACTATGGACTAAAAAAATTTTTAATTTAATAATTAATCTCTTATAAGATATAAAGTAAATTAGCTTTGAGTCTTACAAGTAACAAAACAAAGTAGCTATTAAATAGCTAGCTATTTTTGCTTTAGAAAAAATAATATTATTCCCCCGAAAAAACGCAAGTTCATTGCCATAAACCAAATAAGAAGAATATTGTTCCGTTAACGCCTCTCTTTTAGTTGCTAACTCTTCCTAACTCATGCAACGGATATTTTTAACTAATTTCACCACCTAGGTGATATTTTTTTTCACGGATTTTTTAATTAATTAAATATAATTACGAGTATTAAGAAGATTAATAGGTTCTTTACAACCATTCAGCGATTACAGATCTCGGATAGAGATACTACCTGAAAGAAAGATAAAGTCAGTAGCAGTAGTCAACCTTTTTAGGTTTGATACTTGCATTAATACTTTAAGTTGATCAAGTTCAATATAACCACCTAAGAAAAACAGCTAACCAGTAATTCCAATAAACAATCTGCAGATGTAATAAAATTACTTTTTTATTGCAAACGTTTCGGGTTTCACCGAGGATTCATTTGAAATCTATGTCTGAGTAAAAGGTCAGTTACTTTGTATGATGAATTCAAAGATGAGTCACTCAGAACAGGAACGGTAAAACCACATAAATCTATAGCTACTGATTAGTATAAATTCCAATATACATATGACTGTTTGTTTGTAACATCTTCACGTATATGCTGAATGGATATTGATTTATTTTGGCTTAGATGCTTCTTAGACCATGGATGACCTATTTGTCAAATATGTTCTTTTAGAGAGATTTTATTATGAATTTAATCTGAATTATTTTAAGAAAGGACTAGGAATTCCTTTGAAGCCACGATAGCCGAAGGGTGAAGGGGTTGGACTAGCCGACTCGTGATTCGGGGAACGCAGGTTCGAATCCCGCCACGCCGCTAAACTATTTTGGTGAGCCCACTCGTGACACAAGCATATTTAGCTTAGTACTATATTCTTTAAAACAATAATTCCTAAAGGTTCACAAACACGTATAAGTGTGCTTCATGTAATAAGTGAGCTCACCAGGGTTCAGTTTAATTTAAAACTTGTACGGATCTCTAATAAGTAAGTACAAAGCCAAAACATCTAAAAGAAGACGTGGTTCTGAATTTTACTGTATTTTTACGTTCCAACGCCGATTCTGAACCGACTTTAATGATTTTATTGTGGTTAAAGCTATACTGATCTCACTGGGTGGTCTCGTTTGTATTTGGTTATGATCTGATCAAACAGTTATTGGGTATATGAGACAATAAATAGTCATAAAACAATAATAGGTTGATGAAACCAGTTTTCCCAGAAGAAGCTTCCCAAATCCCACTTTTCTCGGTAAAATCGTAAGAGGCTACATCACACCCCCAACCTGTCTGGTCAACGTCGAGCAAACCCTCCTTATGCCTTAGTAAATCGAAATGACCTGATGATTCATATCTTGCAGAGTTTGACTTTTTGACTGTGAGGCGTAAACTAAGATAATAAGAAGTCAAACTGAACAATATCTTTTCAACATTGTTGAAATATCTGCAGGGTTAGGGATGATTCCTGGGTCAAAAAGCAAGAGTTTTAATTAGTCCGTCAGTTAACTTATCAAAAAATACTCTACACGTATTTTTCACTTTTTCAAACTAATGAAAATTTAAAGAGATAAAGCGCGCCAAAGTTCATAAGAAGAGGCCCGTGACGTCAATGCGTGCTTAAAAGTGCCGCACGTTGTGACGTCGTGCGGAACTTCAACGCACCATAACTATGTAATTATTTGTTAGATTGACAAATAAAAATATATGTGTCCAATATTTTTTGATATTAAACATGACGGATTAAAAACATTTTTTTAGGAAACTAGCCTCAAATGTCAGCGATACTTCAGATATGCTTCAGATTTGTATGTTATGTCACTTCATAAATGTCAATATCACTCTTCCCTTGCCGCTCCCATACCTCAGGCTCTGACTGAGTTAATCGCTAGACCTATGATTATATAGTAGTAATGAAGCCCAATTTGCTTACAAGGCCATAATTATCTAATTACCTACGTCATTCAATCGTCTAATTACCTTTAGTAAATTAGGTATGTTGTCGTAGATATCACTTAATTGCTGAGTGAAAATTCAAGATCACTGAACTGATACTAAATACTAGATGAGATATAGGGTTAGCTTGTCGTAGATACTTAATATCAGCTTAAGGTTCGGCCAAACCAATACACGCGCGATAAGCGATCACACGCGATCAGCCGGCGTGCAGCGATGGCGATCAAAGTATTTAAGTCTGGTCGCCACGGCTGATCGCGTGTGATCGCGTTGGTTTAGCCGAACCTTTAATTGCTAAGTGAAAATTCAAGATTACTGACTGACGACAACATAGGACTTCAACTAGGTATTGTTTTAGAAGATTTTCCTTAACAAGTAATACGGCTTTATTTATTTAGTTTCAAAATCCACTTAAAATATCTCAGGAGGAATAAAATAGTTTGAATATTAATCTTTCTAAAATTGTTTACTGGAACTCGACGTATTATTTGTATTGGTACGTCACAGTTCCATTGTAATTTACATAAAAAGCATGACTCGATAACATGCTTGTCAAGTATAATGTTTCCTTGACTGGCTTAAACAAATAGATCGAGTTTTGAACGGACAAACATTTAGACAATAGAAACAGGAAAAGTAGAGCCGATTTTGCAACTCCCAAAAACAAAAAGCTAAACAAAGAAAGTCAAAAGTCATTCAAAAGAATCTTACCAAGCTATCTTAGATTTGAAGTAAAAATGTATACTTAATTTAATGCGCATACCTATCATTGTTGAATTAGTAGGTTAAAAATATTATAGAGATTTGAAGTAAAAATGTATACTTAATTTAATGCGCATACCTATCATTGTTGAATTAGTAGGTTAAAAATATTATAGCCATTCTTCTGGCGCAGTCGGGTAAAAAAGAATAAAATCACTATTTTTGGTAAAAAATTAGCAAAAATTATATCCCCTGCACGAGTTTACCGAGCTGACCACCAACAAGGAAAAATGGCGAGATTTTGTACAACAACAAATCACAAGCCACAATTTGTGATTTTTTGTTGAAAGTTGTGATTCACTGCTCATGACAACCACGAGCACTCTGTTAAAGTGTAGAGTAGTCGACTGAGAGGAAGAAGAAGAAGCATAAATTCCATCTCAAAAAAAATCCTAAGTCTCCTTGGAATACCTATTACTTACACAAGCCTACTGAACCTTATTTTATCAGCTTAAACTTGAAAGATGCCGCTTAGTAAGAATTAAACGATCACAGTCATATAATAGTCCAATAAAGAACAATCAGGAACTACCCATAAATTTAGCTAAACAAAGACAATAGACAAAAATCGCTATGAATTATAGTTTTTGTCCCAATGATAAAAATATCATATTTTAAAAGATTAAGTGACTTCAACTATTTAATTTATTGTTTTATTTGATGTCATAACTTTTATGAAGGAAAACATGTAGGTATTACTTATTGTGCATAAAATCCGAGGTTTAATATTTTCATCACTTAATGCTTGCCATTTTAAAATATTAATCTGTTGAAATCGGACAAATCACTAATAGGTAGTTGTTACCATTTCAGTAATTGGGTTTATTTCAGCGCACTTTAACTTACGCCCGTATTCACAAACATTACCATGAGGTTTCACAGTGCGCGTGGATGCACAGGGTCATGCACGAACCAATCATAAAGCTCTATTCAACGCTGTGCATTCGATTTGCTGCTTCACATAAGCAATCATCGTCTGAGAATACCGATAGACAAACATTAAAATTGCATAGAACTTCTCACGGTTGTTTTGACTTCAACTTAATATATTTTTTGTTTTGCAGCATTTTCTAAAAATGATTCACCTAATTCTCGTGACTTTAATGATGAATAGAATAAATAAAATGAAAACTAGAAGAATGTGGTTGTTGCCATAAACATTGTTTTGATATCAGATCGATTTCCGGTTCAAAGTTTCGCCAGTAAAAACAAATTTTGTTTTTTTTTCTCTACATATTTTAGCACTAAAATAGCAATACACGACACATTCAATTCAATCGTATCTTGTTATTGTTAATATTTATAAATCTGCTCTCATTTTAAGTGTTTAATATGTACCTTAGAGCTGTTTTCGGTATCTTTTTATGCCCAAAATTAAGTGATAAGTAGAATCATTTGGATGTCATTAGTGTCACACACGGGGTCATAGAGTTTGGAATTTAAGTAATTTTGCATTGATCTGAATGTTTATATCCAGATCTAGAATTTGTTGCGTAAAAATGATAATCATGTTTTCGAGACTGCCAATGTTTATTTCTTGGACGTTTTGTGTGAAAATGATTTGAGTCTGGACTATTTATTATTTATTTATATATTATTTATCTATATTTTTTGGGTTCCGTAGCCAAATGGCAAAAAACGGAACCCTTATAGATTCTTTCTAACTATCATTTACTTATATCAATTTCAACTTTTAGCCAGCATATTAACTAACAGTTTAAATCTACATATCATACACCATTCGAAATCAAGTATTTGAGTCCTTTGTGTAAAAATATTATCAAGAATGACACTTCTAGAAAAATTCAGATAATCCTGCGTAAATCTATTCTGGTACAAGTTCAGATAATATAAAATAAAATATAGACAAGATGTTAAATAAACGAATGCTATTCAAGTATTTAAATAACAGAAATAATCTTCCCAAGCTCATCGCTCTCGATGCATCGTACTATAACTAAAAAGTTGATCTCTCACGAGATCCTTATCTCTTCCACGCTTTTAACTTTTCTTGGCATCTTCAAGTCTCTGAGGTCATCGGAATTCTGCGACCTTGCGAGTTCGCCGACCAACGGCACCCGTGACATTTCGATGATACGTCTCATATTAAATTATGAATAACTCGAAAACACACCTATTTCCCCAATCTTAAGGTACAATTCAAAACTAGTCTATTCCGTTCTCGGAATAAAGATCGAAACTGCTCGAATTAGGAATTTGACGACACACGTCATAGATAGAAGAAAACAAATCGTAAAATAAAGTTATTCGGTTTAAAATCGTGACGACAATGACTTTCGCTATTCAAAGAACTGGCTGAATTCCGGAAAAAATGAAAAACAAAAATAACTGACGTGTTTTGTTTTTTATCCAAACTTACTGTACTAAAACAAATGACGAAAACGTAGTATTGCAAGTACTTAAATATTTCATACAGTTTACGTGGATAATAAATGTTAACGTACTCTATAAAGGGGTTAATTTGCATTTAAAATATTTATATTATATCGGTAGTGGGCGTTTACTATGGGCTTAAAAATCTAGACCACAATCCAGGCAACCGGTAAACTAGCTAGCTCATTTGTTAGCAATAAATTACACACCCACACTCCACAGTTTTGGATTTGTATTAAAATTTATGTTTCTGTTCCATAAAATAATGTTAAAACATCTTCTTTTCAACCTTGGAATAATCTATGGTCCTTTGTCTTTCCAATGATACCGTTAAAATTTGTTTTGATATAACGTTCAAACCTTTTATCGGCCATTTGCAGTTTGCAATTGATAAATCCACTTTTATTTATGACTCAGTGTGCATGTTTCGCGTCAATGAAAAATTACAATTTTATCAATTTCATCTGGGCCGTGTAACTGTTTTTAAAACATTTTTGAATATTGAAAAATAGCCTCATCGGGTTGACAATAGTACGGTGATAAGTTTTAGTTGAATTGATGGTTTGAGTGTTTTTTCTATGAAATATGCATGAAATGGTAAATTAGAAACTTACGAGTAATGATCTTGACTTGATAAAGTCGGTGAGTGCCGTTATATTGGTGTCAATTTAAGGGGGCTTGAAACTTGTTCATATTATGAGTACGTACTCGGAAGTGTGCTTACCGTTATAAAATGCAAAATTTTACTACATGACCTCTCGTTTTTTGTTTTAGCATCACCGTCTAATGTGTTACGAGAAAGTATTGAAGAATTATCTTGGCGCCATTCACGAGTATATACTGATTGATTTTGACAATACGCATCTGTGTAGACTGATTGATTATATTTTGTTTAATTATCGCTTGTGCATAACTATTCTTATTGGAACTTAGCAAAAAATAAAGCGGTCCATTTTAAAGATCCTTTTAAATTAGTTTTACTTACCTCATTACTATATTTTGCTTTCAATCATAACATCTAGTCCAGTAGTGCAGTTACAAAAAGGTGCACAACTACAACTAAAACTTAATAAAATCGTTTATAATTTGATTGATCTATGTCTGTCCATTGATGTAGTATGTTCATTAGAAAAATGATATTCAATTATGAAAAAATCTCATTTTACGAGTAAAATCAAATCAAATAATTTTTCCATACTACTACCATAATAATTTTATCAATCATCCATGTTGTAATAATACCACCTACTCTTCGAGTTATTCAATACGTTAAAGTTTCATACTGTGAAACCTAAAAACAATATCACATGTCCACCTGACCTCATTCCATTTGCGTTCCAAAATCTTAAAAATATATCAATGTTAAACGCAACGTCCTATATACCTCGAAGCAAAACAAGCTTGTAAAATATACCTACTTCAATCCGGAGATGTTTCACAGACTCCGGCGCCGTTCTTAATAACAGAATCGTCGCGGTCCATTACCGAAACAAGAATAAGAGTCACAGCACACATGCCACTTTAAGAATCGGCGATCGGCGATTTAGTAGGAACTGAATGCAGCGACACATTCCACACCGCACACTAAAAACGCCAAACGCGGCGAATGAGTCGCTTTCCGAAAGCCCGATGCAGTGGCTGCACTCGCTAGAATGCACTATTTCAAAACTGCATCCGAACGCTTGAAATCACGAAATCGCGACGCTACATCGATAGACTCGCTAAAACGCGCGATTCCGATACCGCGTCCGAACGCATGATATCGCGAACAGTGTTCCCAGTCGGGTCTTGTCAGAAATTACCAGAAATATAAAAAAGTAACCTTTTTGAATAAAAAGTAACCTTCATACGGGGGGGGGGGGGGGGGGGGGGGTGCGGAGCGATTGTGTAAGGTTGTTCATGGAAGGAAAATGAATACATTCCATGAAGACCGAAAAGTGACCGGTCGTTTCATGGATTTGCATTTCACTATCGAAAAACATTCGCTAAAACTCATTTTTTTAAACAAATAATAAATCAAATTCATGTTTAAATGCAGTTTATGAGATAATTTTTAAATTGTTAGAATTAATATTTTTTACTGAATAACCTGTAAAAGTTAATTTTACAGATTTCTGAAAAATCACCTAAAAGTAACCTTTTCATTAGTGTAACCTAAAAGTAACCAATGCAGTTCAAAAGTAACCTAAAAGGTTACAAAAGTAACCTTCTGGCCACACTGATCGCGAAATCGCGCTGCTGCATCGATAGAGTCGCTAAAACGCGCGATTCCGATACCGCGTCCGAACGCATAATATCGTGAAATCGCGATACTGCATCGATACAGTCGCAAAATCGCCGATCGCTGCTGCTAAAAGTAGCGTGTCTGCTGTGTCCATAATGTAAATAAACGTAAGAATGATCGGAATGTACAGCTATTAATTTGGCCCGACGTGTGCTTCGGACGTCGCGTCGGCGCCGGCGCTTGGGCGGTTAAGCCGCTTTTACACCATTACCTATTGAATTAAGGCTCTTGATTAAAAGAAAGTAAAAAAAAAAACTTTCAATGTCGTATAATAAAAATGTATTTTAATTAAATAATTAGTTTTTATTCAATTTTAATAAGGTTTCGAAAAGTTTTATGAAAGTTTTAAAAAAGTTTTTCCTAATAACTGAAAACATTTTTTACTAGTGACATATTTTGTTAATATCACAAGTTATAAAAAAATACAAAACTAGATTTTATTGACTAGTTATATTTTTAACATCAACTAGGCTACATACTGACTATTAGCAAACTTATTTACGGAAAATTTCAAGCTACTGAATGGAATCGACCAAACAAACCTACTTCGCACAAATTATTATTTACGGAAAGCCCAATTAAGAAACCAATCAAAGGGTCTTAGCACGATCGTCTTACATGAAAATATTGATCGATGCAATAATGATTGGATTAACATTGTTAGTTATCTTACAATTTCATGATCAATTACACATACGTCAATACTGAATAAAGATCCCCGAACATTCCTTAGTAAGGTCACATATTGTATCTAATACCGAATTACTGATCGTTAGTTCCAGGAAGAGTCATATTACGCGGTCTTTTCAAATGATTTGGCCTTGAATTTGAATTGTAAGGGTAAACCCAGTGATTTGTAGGAACATATCACGATCGCCGACCGGTAGACAGGTGTCATGCGGCGAGAGACACGACCTACTTTAGATTCATACTTGCGAATGATATAAATAATTTTTCAATCATAGAGCATAAGTATTAATATTTTGGTTCACTATAAGCTTCATAGAGGGACAGTTTAATCTTTTCCCATGGGAGGAAATTAACCATAGCAGGACTTGATGACTTTATATCGGTCGTCGTCGTCGTCGTCGTCTCAGCCAAATGACGTCCACTGCTGGACAAAGGTCTCGGTAATTTATATTATTTCTCTTTTGTTTTCTCTTCGCACTAATTATTAAACAAGTCACCCGTTAAAATCTAAATTGGTAAGCCAAAGGACACGGCAATGAAATGAATCATTTTTTACAAGTAACGATTAAATATAATAATTTATTTGGTTATTGGTATTTATGGTCAATTTAGGTGTTTTGATTCAAAATAATCGCCATGATTTCTAGAAACTGACGACGCATCTTTGGTCACGTATGTGCCAAATTTTTTGGCAGTGGCGCCACATGACCAGTGATTAAATTTCGTTCCACCGGTAAGGTTTCTCAGTTCTGAATAAGTTTAAGGAAAATTACCATCTGATTGTAATCCTTTAATCCGGATGAAAGGTGCTTTACCGTATTTGTGAAGTTAAAAATTACTTTTGCCCAGTCTTGGAAAAAGTGATTTTCAAATCAGTTGAAGACGAGTACGCTCAAATACGAGTTTATAAGTGATCAAACGAACTTCACAAGCGAAGTTCGATCATTATTATATGAGTCGCTTCATTCGAAGATATAATTAACCAGGAGAATTCAAATATTATCTGTGTAACGACTTTTTTCCCCACCGCGGCGCCCGCGCGCTCCGATCGCTAGCTCATTCTTTAGAGAGAAGAGTTAAAACTTTCTTGATAAGGGTTATTACGTTAACAAATCTTTGTTATAAGTACATATAGTTATGGGGGGGAGGGAACTTATATCTTTGAATGAAGCGACTCATATAATAATGATCGAACTTCGCTTGTGAAGTTCGTTTGATCACTTATTATATTTCGTCGCTTCATTCTTCAGATATAATTAACCAGGTAGAATTTCAGAGTAGAAATAACAAGAAAGTTTTTGATAGTGTAACTTTTCTTTTTAATATTATTAAAGACGAAAACAAAATTACAATTTTGAACTCAAATAATAACTAAACTTCTAGTAATCAGGTAGATAATTTATAATTAAAGAGCAAATGTAGCTTAAAATAATCTTAATTTAGGCATACGGACGTGGCAAAGCTTTCTTCTTCAAGGATTTCACGATTATAGAACCTTGCGAAAGTGTTAGAGGAGCTGGTCCAGCCAGCCGTTCTGCGAATGGTATCCATGGACACCCCGCGTGAGTGAGCGGCCGAAGTCGCGGCATGTCGCGTACTATGTCCGCTAAACACTGTCGTGTCAACTCCGCTATCTGTACCTCTAGTAGGAAAAACTTTCGAGTTCGTTTCGTTGCGTATTCAAAGTGTCATCGAAAAATTTTGTATGAAAAATTAAACAGCGCCCCCTAGGGCGGCTATAATATAGGGGGCGCTGTTTAATTTTTCATACAAAATTTTTCGATGACACTTTGAATACGCAACGAAACGAACTCGAAAGTTTTTCCTACTAGAGGTACTGACAGCGCTTGCTTGATCCAACGACTTATCGACTGAGTTGTCGCTGCTTTGTGTGGCGCTTTAAATGTTAATAATAATTTACCCGTGCTAGCAGGTCTCTTATTTTTTGTAACAAAAATATAGTCTCTGAGAGCTGTAGCAGGGCATATGCTGATATTCTCAGCAAAGTATGGCAATTTCAGAATAGGTTGCTGACGACCCGGAGCAGAAGTTTTAATTAAATCCGTTATAAAAAATTTTGCGCCTTGTTCTGAAAAACTGATATTTTCTAACTTTATAAGTGAGAGAGTTTGCACTCGGTGTGCAGTGCAGATAGCTAGGAGAACAACTAGCTTCTTCGTTATTTTTTCTAGTGATAATTCGGCATTAGGGTGCCATCGTGAAACAAAATTCAGAACCAATTGCGGGTCCCAAGTACCGGAGTACTCATTCGATGTAAAGCTGTTGCCTAAGAGTAACGACAACGCGGAACGGTGGCTATTTAAACTACTATAGGAACATCCATTAGAGAACTGTGTACTTAAAAAAGATAGCACTGATGTATGTGAAGGCGCAAATAAATTAATGTCTTGCTCTGAGCAATATTGCCACCAAAGCTTTAGTGTAACATTATACTGCTTCATAGTGCTGTCAGCTAGCGAAGCGAGCATTAAGGTGATTGCCTCTGGGGGGGAACCTCGCTGAGCGAAGGCTTGCCGCAGAGCTTCGCAGCCGCCAGGGTAAGGTTGGAGCTGAGCGGGTGTTGATCTCTGAAAAGAGATTGAAGTGGGTATTTTTGACAATCAAAATAAATGATGTCTGAGCAAATTAACTTCTTCAACAAAGGAAACCAAGGCTGCGAAGGCCAGTTGGGAAACACGAAAACGCCAGATGCTTGGTCATCAATCACTTTTCTCAGGCATTTTAAAATCAGAGAAAAAGGCGGGAACGCGTAGAAGTAAAAGCTTTGCCAGTTTGTAGTAAAAGCATCCACAGCCATCGCATCGGGATCCGGTCTCCAAGACATAAAATTTACACATTTGGCGTTGGTGCGCGAAGCGAACAAATCAATTTCAAATTCGCCAAAATGTTCTTGAATAATTTGGAAAGCTTTTTGTGACAAAGACCACTCAGTGTCCGGGTTAATAATTCTAGAATCACTGTCTGCAACATTATCTTTCGTATTTACGTAAGAAGCAAAAATCCATATGTTACGCTCCTCGCACCATTGCCAAATTAGTCGGGATAGTTCATTTAGATGAGGGAACTGAATTCCCCCCATCCGGTTCACGTAGCTGATGGCTGTGGTGTTATCCACACGTAACAATATTGTACAGTCTTTTTCTTGGCTAAAGAAGGTTTTTAGCCCTAGAAAAATTGCGAATAATTCTAGGTAATTTATGTGTCTATTACGTTCTGAAATGGTCCACATCCCATTAGCATGTTGGTTAGTATTTGTACAAACGGCTCCCCATCCGGTTTGAGACGCGTCTGTGTAAATCTCAAATTGAAAATGAGTGTGTCTCATATGGTTGTAGGTAGAATATATATTATTACTCCACCAGTTAAGATCTCGAAGTATTTCGTCCGATAATTTTATTTTTGCGTTATAATTATTGTTGTGTTCCAATAATAAAAGAAATTTTTGTCTCTCTAAAATTTTTGTGTACAGCCACCCATACTTAGCGGCTGGACACGCGGATGTTAATACTCCGATTAATTGGGCAAAATCACGGATGGTGCAATTTGGTAAGGTAGAAAACTTTTTTACTAGCTGTGCTATATTGTTACGTTTGGCATGTGGCAAACTCATTGTCATGTCCTTGGTATTAAATTCAAATCCTAAAAATTTGCAAGTAGATTGGGGTATCAAACAGCTCTTTTGGTAGTTCACAATAAAACCTAAACATTGTAACAACTTTAGGGTTTCGTTAATATTGTTAAGACACTCTGTATAAGTATCACCGATTAATAAAATGTCATCTAAGTAGATTGTTGATCTAAAACCTCGGTTTCTTAGAAAGGATATCACCTCTTTCATTACTTTTGTGAACACTCTAGGTGCTAAAGACAAACCGTACGGCATAGCAGTGAATTCGTATGTAATGACTGAATTTAAATCACATTCGAATTCGAATCTGAGGTATTTACGGTCCGCGCTATCGATAGGTAAAAGAAGATATGCCTCTTTTAAATCAATAGTGGCAAGGTATCCATTATCAGGAATTAATTTTGCTGCCGTACGGTAGTCTTCCATCTTAAAGTGAGGGGGTGATATGAATTTATTTAGCGGTTTTAAGTTTAATATAAATCTCTTGCCCCCGTTTGGTTTTGGAGTCAAAAAAGTTTTAGATAAAAACTGATCATTTCTCGGTTTACATGGCGTTATAGCCCCTAACGCTAACAATTTTTCAATAGCATGTTTCATGTCTCGTCTTTCGTCTATTGAAAAACTGTTACGTGGCACTACTGTTTGTCTTACATTGTCGCAGAAGGGGATGGAAAATCCATTTTTAATCCAATCGAGAACGACCGGGTTTTCTGTAATTTTTAGCCAACAATTATAAAAGTATTTTATACGACCGGCGTGTACCTGTGTTACTGCTGCGCTGGCGCACGAGGTTTGCTCTGTTGAGCGTTCTTTGTGTTGTTGGTTTGATTGTTCCGGCGCATCTGCGGTGCTGGAGGATGGCGTCGGTTCCCTCCCCGCCCCCCTCTGTTCGACTGGAAGCGAGGAGATTGCCAGTTTCCCTGGTAGGACGGACGAGCGCCAGCTTGCTGAGGATACGTCACTGGAGCTTTTTGGGTTGGTCCTTTCTTTATTTGAAGCCCTTGCTTCTCTATTGCTTTCGCAGCTTTGATGTTCTCACCCAGTTTTTCACCAAACAGAGTACTATCTCTTTCAGCGTCGTTAATCACGTTGAGACAGGTTTTGTCTAGACTTGGTGTGATTAATTTTATGCGGTTTTGTGTATACATGAAGTGCAAATCCGACAATAAACGACAACTATTACTCAGGTGCTTGATCGCCTGAACTTTGTCCCCATTCAATAGTAATAGGTCTAGTGCTCTATTACACGCTGTTATTCCCAAGCCTAGCTGCTGCTGCTGAGCCAAGAGTGAACTCTTGTCTCGGTTTCGGACCATGTCTGGAAGAGCTGCTGCGATTTCTGCATTTAGTTTTGGGGCTTGCAGGAGGCGACAATTGTCTGGTACAGCGTATTCTTTGAGCAGTTTGTCCTTGGCTTCCTTTGGAACGCCTTTCTTTAGAATTGGTAGCCATAACTTGGCTTGGCTGTCTAAGATTTTTTCGCCATATTCAGGAGAATCGGATTCCGTTTCACCCAGAGCTGAGAGCAATTCAGGATCTAACGAAGGCTCTTCTAGGTTTGGCGGGTCGGCAGAAATGTTTTCTGCTGACTTCGCTTCGGTTGGACAATCGTTTAATAGGTTCTGTACCAATTCGTCATTTGGTATCGAAATATCGTTGTCCTGAGGTTCTTGTATATTAATACATGCCTCGGACGGCGATTCTAGGTAGCCTAAAACAATATAAAACTATATTTAAAATGTGGGTAGAAATATTTTATTTTATGAAAATGTGTTTAGTTATAAGTAGTAACTACTCAACAAATATTGCATTGCATCGTTGAAAATTCGCGATTCACCCCGATGTATATGCCTATATAATATAAATCTATAATATAATTGTGTAGTCATTAACTCGCAGTTAATTCCTACTGGCCGATATAAAAATATGTAGGTCACGGCGCCGTCATGGCGGGCGTGTAAAATAGTATCATTGTTGAAGACTCGCAGTCAACCCCAATGTACCTTGTATTGTATTTATTGACTCGCAGTCAATCCATACTAGTCGGTCTATTTATGGAAAATTTTTACTTTCACTTTTATTCACTTGAGAAAATGAAAGTTTTACTTACATTGATTTTCGTCTTCATCGTCAGATTCAATAATCCGGCGGCGGTAAGTCTTTTTATTTTCTTGTAACTTCCTTATTTTCTTCCGATAACGCTCGATCTTTTCTTCCTTACTGCGTTTCGGCATATTGGACGGAACGTGTACTCGTTGCCTCGCACAAAAAAAGAATGAGCTAGCGATCGGAGCGCGCGGGCGCCGCGGTGGGGAAAAAAGTCGTTACACAGATAATATTTGAATTCTCTAAAAGTTGTTGCCAGCACCTAAAAGGGACTACCTGGTTAATTATATCTGAAGAATGAAGCGACGAAATATAATAGGGTTTGTTTAGATGAAATTGATAACCTACCTTCTTAGTCTAGTAAGTTTGACTTTCGATTCCAAAGTCAATTATCAGGTTGGACATACAGATTGAATATCACTTGAATAATTTACAATCAAATCATTTGCATCATACCCACTGTTAAAAACGATGGTGGACTGTATTATAGAGAGGCCTGCCGGTGGTGATTGTGGTATGCCACTAGAATCAAGGAAACTCCAAAAAAGGGGCCAAAACAGTAGGTCAATGTTAAAAACGATGGTGGACTGTATTATAGAGAGGCCTGCCGGTGGTGATTGTGGTATGCCACTAGAATCAAGGAAACTCCAAAAAAGGGGCCAAAACAGTAGGTATATTGCAGCTTTGCAGCTCAAAACATTAACACGAGAGTGTACAAAAGGCAACTTCAAAAATCCAAAAAACAATATTAAAAAAAAGTAAAAAACCATAAACAATTATCAAAAAGGATTGCTGGCCAAACTGCCAGCAACATCCTCCACCCCCCTGGCAGAGCCGATTTAGTCAGGAGGGGGACTGGATGGTAGTTTGACCAGCTTGGTGACTGGTCGCCGCAGAATTCCGCCGGGAGTGGTGACCTCTGTGACGCGGATTATTCCGTCCTTGCCGGGGTGGACCGCAGATATTCTGCCTCGAGGCCATGTTCCCCGCGGGAGATTACCGTCCGCGATAAGGACGAGGTCACCAACTCGGAAATTCTGCGACGAAGAACCTTTGGGCGACCTTCTAGGAGCGATTAGAGGAAGGTACTCTTTGACCCAACGCTGCCAAAATAGTTCAGCGAGGCGTTGAGACTTCTTCCAATCACTCCTACTGAGCAGGTCCCCGGCATCAGTCTTGATGGGATGATACGGTGACGATGAACCGATGAGAAAATGAAACGGCGTTAGTGATTCGGGAGCGTGAGGTTCGCTGGACGCGTGGGTAAGCGGTCTGCTGTTCACCAGTGCTTCTGCTTCATGAAGAGCGGTGCATAGAAGCTCGTCTTTGGGCACTTGCTCTGCCAGCATGGCTTTCAGCGCCGTCTTCACTGTTCGAACCATCCGTTCCCACGCTCCCCCCATATTAGGAGCTGAAGGGGGTATGAACTGCCAGGAAATATGTTGGTTAGCACATTCGTCTCCGAAACACTGCTGGTAGCTTGCAAGAAGTAGATTATTAGCCCCAACGAAGGCAGTCCCATTATCTGACAATATCTTGCATGGGGTACCTCTTCGAGCGACAAATCGTCGCAGGCACATGACTGCAGCGTCCGCTGAGAGGCTGTGTACAATCTCCAGATGAATGGCTCGGGTAGTAAGACACGTGAAAAGGGCAACGTATCTTTTTTCTCGTCGTCTTCCCACTGCGACTATCATCGGCCCCATGTAGTCTAGTCCCACAAATGTAAATGGGCGCCGATGATGAGCCAGACGCTCCGGCGGCAAGTCTCCCATCGGTGGTGGAACCGGACTCGCGCGACGAATTGTGCAGATAGTACAACGCAGAGCTATGGAGCGGATTGTGTTTCGCAGTCGCAAAATCCAGTAACGTTGGCGTATCTCGTTCACCACAAGTTCATTCAGTCCGTGAGCAGCTTTTTTATGATAGTGTGTTACAAGGAGGCGAGCGGTGTGGTGACGACCATCCAATATTATCGGTCTCTTAGTGAACGAGGGCATATCAGGCGTGGCAGAGACTCTTCCGTTCATTCGGAGTAGGCCTTCAGAATCGAGCGTGGGAGTCAAACGAAGAAGACGGCTGCTTCTGTTGACTGCTTGACGTCGGCGAATCGACCTCAATTCTTCTGAGAAGGACTCTTCTTGACATTGACGAATGATGTGAACCTCTGCCGTGTATAAATCCTCGTCGCTGAGCAATGGTAGAGACGATAATGAATGCGCTGGATGACTATTATGAGCGCGCGAGGATGAAGAGAAACGTGTAGCCAAATTATGTGACCCCAATTTTGAATTTATGCGATTGCGGAGGATTTTGATATACTGATGCGCGCGGGCGGTTGCACGCACCATCCGCAACCAACTGCTAAATCGCGAAGGGTCCGCCGCCAATGTAAACGAAATAGGCGTTGGCGTGTGAGAATTTTGATCGTCTAAGGCATGAATGTGTATGTACTCTGCCTTAAACTCCCGTCCGAAATCATTCTGAGTTAAACTAACGGGTGGCAAAGTCTCCGAGGGCCAAGTTTCTTGACTCTTAAGGAGGAAACTAGGACCGTTAACCCATCGAGAGGAGACTGCAGAACTCATTCGAGTAGCTTCGTCCGCGACGTTTAAACTAGTCGGAACCCACCGCCATTCACAGACCTCAGTGATTTCGGATATTTCTCCTACACGGTTGGCAACAAAGGGTTTTAATGAGCGGGCTTCAGCTCTTAGCCAACCAAGAACGTTCATTGAATCTATCCAAAATACACGCCTACATGGAGTTACATCGTGCTCCGCCAGTATAGTGGGCGCGAGGCGTGCGGCCAGCAGAGCACCCTGCAGCTCCAGACACGGCATCGAGACTGGCCTGAGTGGAGTGACCCGTGACTTCGCTGCAATGAAGGATAATTTGACTTTACCGTTTGAATCCAAAATACGCCAGTACGCGACACTCGCGTAAGCTAACTCGCTGGCATCAGCAAAGACGTGTAGCTCCAGCTCAGATTGGTCTAAGTCCGCGTTGCAATGAGACGCATAGCAACGTGGAATGTTCATATTTTCCACTAACGCGATACTGTCTAACCATGAACCCCATTCTTTTTGTTGGTCCATCGGTAAGGGTTCATCCCAAGATACTCCTGTTCGCCAACATTTTTGAAGGAGTATCCTGCTATGAACTGTCAGTGGCGAAAGAATTCCTAATGGGTCGTACAAGGACATGGCGCAAGATAAAACGGATCTTTTTGTTAATTTAGGCAATTCAGATTGCTGCGTTTTTGTTGGGCGAAATTGTAACGCATCTTGAGCTGTGTCCCAGATTAATCCTAATACACGGCAAGTTGAGGTAGCAGGAGCGAGGGGAACCACAGATGTAGGTGTCGTGGCGCAGAGCTCTGGTGGTAACAATTGAAGAGCTTCACTATTATTAGATACCCATCCCCTCATCTCAAATTCTGCTAGACTGTGCAATTCGACAATATCAGCGACAAGGCGAGCTGCGCGTTTGACGTCGTTGACACTAATGACGCAGTCATCCATGTATGTGTTTCTGATAGTGTCAGCGGCGTCAGGAAACCGAGACTCATGTTCCTGTGCATTTTTGCGCAAAATGTAAATGGCAGTGCAAGGACTGGAAGTGGCACCAAAAATCATAGAGGTCATTTTATATTCCTTGACGGGACCTCCACAGTCCGCATCTCTCCATAAAAACCGTTGCATGTCCTGGTCCCGTTCTATTATCTTCACCTGTGGAAACATTTCCTTTATGTCTCCTATCATTGCTATACGTCCTTCACGCCAACGAAATAGAATTCCTAGAAGGGAAGGCAATAGATCGGGCCCGGGCAATAATAACGAGTTGAGGCTGACTCCATCTGTTCGAGCAGCTGCATCGTGTACCACGCGGATTTTCTTTTTTTGTGGATGGAAAACCGCAAAATGAGGGAGGTACCAGAACCTACAATTATTCTTTACAAGTGACTGGTACGTATCATCGCACTCTTTAGCATAACCTTTGTCAATAATATCGGTAATAAATTTAGAATACGCAATTTTCAAATCTTTGTCTTTAGCCATTTTACGCTCTAAAGTATTGAAACGAGAACGAGCTAGAGCATAACTATCAGGGATATGCGGGTTATCCTCTCGCCAGAGCAAACCGACTTTAAACCTACCGCTTGGTAACCTTTCAGCAGTCTTGTCGAGAGTTTGTAATGCACGCTCGTGTAAAGGTCCGCACGATGTGGAACGTTTAGTAATTCCTAAAGCTTCTAATTTAAATTGTTCCTTGACCAAATTATCTAGTTCCGCTAAGTCGATATTTTCCACATTGGTTTTATTTATAAAATCAAATCCTTTAACATTCCTACTATTCTTAGAAAGACCATGAAGTACCCAGCCTAGCCTGGTACGAGTGGCTACTGGTTGTGAACGCAAGCCTGACCTTAACTCTTGTGGTACTGTCAAAAACCAATCCGAGGCGCCAATAAGAACTTTAGGCTTGGCATCTTCATATGTGAGATCAGAAACAATGTCACTCAGGTGTGAGTATTGAATGTCTTGAACCGAAACCGTTTGCCTAGACAGATCTATATTAGAAATAGTTCGAGCATTATTTATTGTATAAAATTCATTACTGTATTTTCCTCTTATTTTAAATGAAACGTACTGTATATCTTGCTCACAAACCATACCTCCTACGCCTTGTATACGTATGCGTCCATCTCTGCCCTGGGTACCTATTTGACGCGCGATGGTGGAATCTATTAAGCTCGCTGTAGATCCATCGTCCAGTAACGCGAAGGTTTCAACATCACCTTGGGGTCCCCTTACTACAACAGGAATCACCTTTAGTAAAACTTTCCGTGAGGGATGTGAAGGGGCTAATGAACACGAAAGGGCAGTATCATTAGACAACGGATGCTCAACAGGACTAGATGGTTGAACTATCGGTTGGATATTGCTGTCATTAGTCTCCTGTTCGACGAAAACGCAGGTGGACATGTTGGGCACAGACGGTTGACAAAAGGTAGGTGCAGCAGAATTTTTAGAAAAACTGGTTGACGTACGATGTAACAGTTGATGATGATTGAGTCTACATTGATTTATGCCACACATTTTTCCTTTGGAACATGAACGCCATTGATGTTTCTTTTGAGATAAGCATTTATAACAAATTTTATTATCACGAAGAAATTGTACTCTTTGGTCAACATCGATAGACTTAAAACCTCCACAGTCTATGATACTATGAGATTTATGACAAAAGAGACAAGTGTCAGTTACGTCTGTCACATGGACGTGACACTTCCTGTCATGTGTATTGTTTTGAAAATTCATTTTATTTACAGGAAAATTTTGTTGAGGAATTAAACCAAAACGTGTGTGATTCCTGGATTCGAAACGAAGAAAATCAGATAATAACTCCAGTTTGGATTTCTTACCTGTGTGTTCAGCGGCATAGCGTGTCCACAGCATACGCATCAACGGTGTTAACTTTATTAAAATTGTGTTGTAAAGTTCCGGTGAATGCAAATACTCCAACTGATCTAAATGTTTCAAAACTGAAATTAAATTGTGTACACGACATGAAATGGTGTTTAAATCTTTGAGATCTGTTTGTAGTCTAGGTAATGAGCGAATTTGTGCAAGCTCTTCTAAAACTATGAGTTCTGGCCGTCCAAAATTATCTTCTAGAGCCTGTATGACCTCTTCAGGGTCTCTAGAAGTCAGTAAGAGGGCGGACACAGATAGAGCTGCATCTCCGCGCAAGGAAGATCGAATCCGTGCTAAATTTTCGGTGAGAGAGCATGACTGACTGGTATGATAGTATGACTGTTTGAAAGCTATCCAGTCAGCTGGTTTTCCACTAAAAATAGGTAGTTGAGATGGTCTAGGTTTGTTGGTTAAGGAAGTGATGGCACGAGCTAGCTCTCTAATGTCATTAGATTGATGATGACAAGAAGGAGAAACTAGATGTGGTTCTACATGTTTTGACGTCAACTGACTATGATTAGGTAGTAAGCCTTCTGAACCTTTGGGTACCGTGTTGACAGCATCAAAAGGACCTGGACTGTCCTCTGCACTTGAAGCGGCGGGATTCTGCGGCTGTGCAGCGGCTGATACGATATCCGAGAAATGGTCAGGCAAACTGTGAACCCAAGAGTTGACGGAATTATTGCGTGTACTAGACTCGATGGCAGCGAGTTGAGCTGCCAGAAGTTTGTCTTGAGCTACCCTCTTTGCCTTAGCTAACTGCTCCTCAATTTCAAGCATAGCCTTAGCGTGAAGAGCTTCGGCCTGTAAGCGAGCTTTAACTGTGCTGGATGTAGATTTAGACCTATTAGAGTGAGTACCTCCAGCATTTGAGGTGGAGATATCGACGCTTGGAGTGGCTCCAAGCGAACCTCCACCTGCTTGAGGCACCGTGACACTAGGATCTACACATACCTGTGAGGCTTGGGGCTCTGTAGGGTTACCTGATTGGTTCTTTACCTTGCTTCTAGTGAGCATGGTACCTTCACCTCTCCTATCGGAGGACCAATGTTAAAAACGATGATTGGAAGAAGCAATTTATGGAAAAACTCCAAAGGGGCAAAAAGCAGTATTGCTCAAGACATTAACACGAGAGTGTACAAAAGGCAACTTCAAAAATCCAAAAAACAATATTAAAAAAAAGTAAAAAACCATAAACAATTATCAAAAAGGATTGCTGGCCAAACTGCCAGCAACACCCACTGTCCGAAAAAAGCTCAAAAATAGAGTATTCAGATATGGAGCTGATGTTTATACATATTATGTACCAAGTATAAGTAGGTAGTGCCTTAAAAGGTTAAATTAAAAAGTGATTTAGTTATCTAAAATAGCCAGTTCAGTTTTTTATCAGGTCATATATGAAAAAAGAGGAGTCTCAAATGTCACGGCCTGTGGGCGAGACGCGTGGTGCCAAAATATCGGGTAAGGCCAGCGGAGGTCACGTTCCTTCATGTCCTGAAGACTTAGCTATATTCTAATCCAACGCCATAAGGTCCATTATAGCACTGCAAAAAGTTTTTTACTTTTTTGTCTACAACCGTGAAAGCAGGATGTAAGGGTTTTATCAAAATAAGAAATAAAATAGTTATTTATTAACCAGCCTCCTTTGAAAGTACAATACTTGTCGAACGATGTGCTTACGTCCGTAAGCTCAGAAATAAAAGCTCGCAACGACGACTTGCGGACGTATGACGCTTTTCACAAATAATTTTATATACTGCTGTGTCTTATTTTAGATGAATCCGTATTTATCTATAGTCAAAATGCTTTTTACAGAAAATAATAGCAAAAATAATTCCGAGCTTTTTTATATCCTACATTTTTAACGTGGCAGTACTGGTAGTGGCAAACATACTTCATAATCACTTACGTTGATTCTTCACTCCTACATCATCAGCTCATGATCTCAATATTGCACGCAGACATAATTTAATCTATAAATCAGTTTAAAAAACAAATTACACTGACCACCAAAATAAAGCACACTTAATTAAACGGAAACGGGTAAAGTTATTTGGCTCAATTATTTCGCACACAACAGGAAATAACCAATGATAGTCATCTATCTGTCATCACCATTCTGACGAAAATAACAATCTGGTCTGAAGTTAGAGATGGACGAAAATATTTTTCCCGGAACTTGACCCCAGGTATGGTGGCAAATATGTACAAAACGAGAACATAAAATACCACTAAAATCTCGAGTAAGGTCGTTGGAAAGGTCGCATTCCGCTGCACGGTCATAATGCTCTTTTTTATCTCCAAACATTGCCCCCCAAAATAACCGGGCCCAGGTTTTTATGGATATCCAAATTCTTGAGAAATGCACGAGCCTGAGATGCAACAGTAGCGGACACCGACACTTACTCAAGTAGGGTAAGCCTGGAATTACCCTTCACCAGCATACTATCGTGGTATACCTCGTAGGGTCACACATTTCCTTATAAGAGTATGTGACTATGAATAGACGTGCTCTATCAAGATGAGGTGTCTATCATTTGCCATCAGATGTTATGGAGCATAATAGGTCTTCTTCTTCTTCTTCTTTTCAGCCAAATGACGTTCACTGCTGGACAAAGGCCTCCCCCAAGGTTTTCCACAATGAACGGTCCTGCGCTGCCCGCATCCAGGTTCTTCCAGCGACCTTTACCAGATCGTCGGTCCACCTAGTAGGAGGCCTGCCCACGCTACGTCTTCCATAATAGGTCAAACGCATATAAAGGTCTTACGAGTATTTTCATTTAAAGACGCAATGTCAGGGATTTGTATACTTCGATACAGGAATTGAATCAACTCCGTTCTTCTGTCACCTCTCAAAAAGATAAGAAGTTTAATATAGAGCGATTCTTCCAATAATTCCTTCAATTTTCTCATATGATATTAAAAATACGGCACCTATTTCACTGAGACCTGATCGTTCAAAATGCCTACATAATATGAAAATGACTTTACATTCGCAGTCACATACAATCAAAACATGTTTCGATAAACGAGTAATAATTACTTTGCACTTGATTGAAGTAAGATGACGAATTTATGATTCTGTATCTAATTGACCACAAATGTTATAATACACATTAAATGCTTACCGTTTATTGGTATTGGTTGAAACGGTCAAAGCTATCAAACTGGTGAAGTGTCAGGTGATTCAGTTTTTATGATTTTAATGCAGGTTCATGAAACCCTTTCAATGAGTAAGCAATATCTGACAATACTGAAATTAAACTGTCCAAATTAAATTGCTTAATGATTTTGTGGTCTTTTTATATTGATCTGAGATGTTAAAAGTAACGTCATTGGTTTTGAAGGAAGGTATAACGGAAAAATACACAGTTATTTTAACTTTTTGGGTCGCGGTAACCTAATATGTCCAGGCAGGGGGTTAAACTTTGTTAACCATGACAATGATTACGTTATTTCAATTAAATTGTTCGCAGAAATCTGTTTTTTCAAGTATTGTGTTATTAGTGGATTATTGTAAAACTTAGGTATAATGCTCCTATGTCACATGGGCTTATGTAAGATTTTTCTGAAATAGTTTGAAGCAGAAATTTTGCAATTGATACAAATAATTATATATTTGACCTGAGTGACAAGATTATCATAATTTATCATTAACTGAATCTAGTCACAGCTGGATTATTAAAATATTTAAGAGAAACTTAAGAGCTTTTCTTCTTCAGCATTATGGTCCTTCGGTGCCTCTGGCCATAAAGACATTAACCTATTATTTCCTTATTTTTGTAAACAGATAATATCGCTGAGGAATGTAGTTTTGCATCATTTTATAATCAATTAAGATGTAATGTAAATTAGAACCAAATTCAGTCTGAATTGATTCCTAATGAAATAGCATACTTATTACGACAGCTAAGCTAGAACAGGTTTAGTGAAGCATCTGCTAGGAATTTCGTTAGCCCTTTAGTTGTGTAAGATAAGAATCAATTACTTGCTTATTCTAACTGCATTCAATACCTATTAGAATACGTACACGTACAGCTGTTAAACAAACAAGGTATAAAATTAATACGACTTCTACAAGTGTTAAGTAAGAATTTTATTTTTCCGACGTATTTTTAAGTACTTACATAGTTTGAACGAATGATTAATGCTATCATCAAGTTAGCTTAAATGACAGATTTATAGTTATCCGATTAATAATTAAAACATTTCCGCATTCTAAGCAATAATTTGCTGATTGAGATCAAAGACTGTATAATGATTCTACAAGAAATAAGTTTGATAAACAATACCTAGGTTAATTATGCGAGTTAATTAATTTGACTTACAAATAAGATGCCAAATTTGGGGCAAATTAACCTATTTTGTGACAGCTCAGTAGCCGTGACCCATGATTGATGGGGAAACAATTTGACAAAATATTAATTTTACAAAAATATTTTCCTAAGGCGATTCCGTCGCGCCGTATGAAGTCGAAATGATTTAAGACAATAACATTTAATGTCTTCATTAAAGACCTATTTCTATACGCGTTAATGGCGATTTGATTTGCATAATCTTTTTAATTATTGTTCCGGAGTCGAAGAATTATCACCTTTTCCTGTATCGTGGGCGGTAATTTGGGTTACGTTGTACCGTTTTAGTGTAGTTTTTTTATATTATTGACTGAAGTAAGATGTGATCATTGTAGATAAACTAAAATTCGTCCCGCCCCTAATCAGGTACCGTAAGAAAAAGGCGGGGATATAACGCAAAATCTAATAAAAGCTCACATCCCAACTAATATTATAAATGCGAAAGTAACTCTGTCTGTCTGTCTGTCTGTCTGTCTGTCTGTCTGTCTGTCTGTTACGCTTTCCCGCTTAAACCTCGCAACCGATTTTGATGAAATTTGGCATAGAGATAGTTTGAGTCCCGGGAAAGAACATAGGATAGTTTTTATCCCGGTTTTTGAAACAGGGACGCGCGCGATAAAGTTTTTCTGTGACAGACAAAATTCCACGCGGGCGAAGCCGCGGGCGGAAAGCTAGTTAATTATAAGACTGGAAAGTTTAAACTAATATAGATGTACGAATTATTTAGGCAGTGGCCAGTGGGTCGATGATGTTTATGATCATGGAATCTTTACTAAGAGAAAATGATAGGGTTTGTGGATAATAAATTAATTTCAGTGCTTTAATTAGGTTACTTTGATAAGTTATTCGTTTTGTGAAAATTAAGTTATGTGGTTTTTTACATTGGACCAAGTTCGTGCTTAGCCCCAATCTCAAAAATGTTTTAATGGCCCATTAGGAGTGTAGGTAGATGGGCAACTAATGTGTGAAATGAAGCTACGTCAATGTTCCTGAACTCTTACAACTCGAAGGCCTACATAGCAACAATAAATAGGCATCTTCTGAGCAAACTTATTTCACTATCACTGTAGGTTTAGTACGATCTGCACTCTTTGGGTTAAAAAGTAAGTAATCTATATTCGTCGAAGGTCGCGCTTAATAGTCAATCAAAACTGATTTATTTTTAGCCATGGATAGTATGGACAATACTGTCCAGAAGCGAAAGTTGATAAGCCGCCAATAAAATTTATTGGCGGAATAAAAGTCTAACATAAAAAAGAAACAAAAAAATGTATGCGCTCGCGAAAACCCAAGATTCACACATCACTGTCAAACTTGCGAATGTAAGTATGTGCTACTTTCCTATACAGAAAAAGGCACTTAACATTAAAGGAAGAGAAAGAATTACAGCCGCTTGTGTTAGATTCTGTATTTTTCCGTTCTAATAAATCGTTTTTGTTTGTAAGAAATCGATATTACAATAAACAATGGAACATTATCTGTCTCGACTTTTTATTAAAATATTAAAGCTTAATACATGAAGCTCCGATTGCCTTGTGAACAATTTGGGACATTATCGATACTTAAACAATAAAAACATCGATTGTCATCGATAAGCAAATATTTAAGTCGATTAATTCAATGGCAACTGTAAATAAATGTAATTAATTTTATGACTCAACCAATTAAATGGACATCAACAAGTTTAACTTGCACTGTAAATGCTTGATTTCAATGGAAATAAATTTTATTCTGCTTCAAAAAACCGTAAAAGTAACGGTGGAACTATCAAGTTTCATGATTAACGAGTTTTACATGTACAAAATGCTTTAACAAAACAAAAAACTTTGTGAATTGAAATATTTTTCGTGTATAGATTGCCTACGCACTGATTTAGAATATTAGTGTAGCTGTTAAATAATTTTGATCCTAAATGACGAACTCGTAAATAAAAAACTTAATTCTAGCTTTTTCAATGCTTTATATTCTATGTGGAACAATAACTACGAGTGTGTCAATTGAAATGTACTATGCTCAATGAAACATTAACAAGTGAAACCATATTTTGAAAACTTATAAAATTGGATCAGATAACCCTAACTAGATAGAAAAGTAAACAAACAACACAACCTTATTCCAACAACAAAGACGCGTGACAAACTATTAGAAGCTGACTGTATGATTAAATAAATTATTTACCCTAAACTACCCTTTTTGCTAACACCGCATTCCGACCATTCATGTAAATCCGTCAAACATTATTATTTTAAAGATTAAAAGCTCATTGTGTTAATATTTCTTCCGCGTCCCGAAAAACTCGAAGTAACTGAACCAATATATTTGACCAGAATTGAATGCGCCATAAACCTTTACGGATTTAAGGTGTTCCTCATTTGTGTGTGCCGACGCAGAAATCTTTTAAAAGGCTTTTAATGCGATTAGACATTTGCTTGGCCGTTTCGTTTCTGTATCGCCAAGTTCCAGAATCGGACCTTCAATTTTACGTCTTTCTTATCCGTTACCTTATTAGTCCTTTAGTTTGGACCGTGGGCGTTCTTTATACACTCATTTCAGTCCGAAATAAGTAATAACATTTTGGCTTCAGAATCTAAGGATGAATTAAAACGGTTCTGCCTGATCTCCAGTCTTTGTTGAGAAACAGTTTATTCATTGTTTGCCCTTTTTTGTCACTGAAACACTTGGTTTAATATTTTATGGATACCGAGTAACTGTCCCGGGTTAAATAAAGATAAAATGCGAATTGTCGCGACAGAGCCGACTCTGCCTTGGTGAAATATTAATTTTATGATTTTCATATTCTTATCGTGGGAAGCGAACGTTTTGTTTACTTATTAACGGGGCGACGTTATTACGTATCTTTACACTTAGTTAAACCTTTTGCTTGCTTTTGTTCAACTTTTGGGGGTTTCGTTCTTTGAGTGGTGTTCGTTTTATAAGAAAAATAAATTCGTACGTTAAGTCTGAATCAAATAGGATGATTCAAATGATATAAATAAAGAAATAAATTCCCCTTTATTTTAGTATAATAAACATATTATGTCATTGTTGTGATTCAAATCAAAATGTGAATATCTTTAGGTATAATATGTTGATATAAGTAAATAAATACATAAAGAGTGGGAGAGAGACAAATTAGTCTTTAACATAAATATTCAGGGCCGACCCCAAATAAAATGGGAAAGGGTCAAGCAAAGAAAGAGTTAGAAAATTTTCTAACAAAGCTCCTTCTCTAAGAACATTATGTAATTAGTATAAATAGAACAAAATGCATACATTCATATGACATTACGACTACGAGTAAAAGGATGTAGGTAATACAAATTCATTATCATTTTCCGTAAGGTGTCTCATTAAAATCACTATGTTTATGCGGTAAGCGGCCGGGACAGACGGCGCCTAGGCGTTGTTTTGCGTCAAAGAATTTACACAAAAATGTGAAACACGAAAATACTAAGAATGCTGTGACAAATAGTCATAGGAATCTACGGAAAAAATAAGAATTTTAATATGATTTTTTTATAAAAAAACATGCGTAACATCAATTTGTTTGTTTATCATAATAAAGCTGTTTTAATGCGGAATCTGGTGACCCCCGAAGTTTTGCGTAGCTATACTATTAATAATCTAATTAGTAATCTATTATTAAACAAAAATAGAAACAGTTGATTGGTTAATGCTTAACAAAACGTTATTGTCAATCTTAAGTAATTTATGCGCGTTACTGATCGACCGAACCTCTTTATTTAAATGTACATTAAAGTCAAATTAACGAGTTTTTAATAATGTTAACTCAATAAACAAATAAACCGCCAAACAATTTAAATGGTAAATAAGCAATGTTATGGGATACTAATGTTTTTATTCAAAGCAGCTTATTTGGTTGAAGTAAAATGAAGATTCTTTAAAAATTACATTAATATTTCGTTAAACCAGTTCACCAATAAAAAAATTTAAAAATAATGCTAGTTGACAAATTGTTGACTGAAAAAATAACATACCTATTTAATTAAATGAAAACTATCAGGAATATTTCATTTGTAAAACCAACCGTACTGCTAAGTCATAACTTCGATATTTGCTTAACAAATAAAACTGTCAGCGGGAGATGATTTTTAATTAATTCATTAAACAAAAAGTCAGTGATTAATCTCTAACGCATTCCATAAGAAAGAAAGTATTTAAGAGAAGACCAACATTCTACACGAAATGCATGGGTTGGCCCATTCAGTCATCAATGTATAACAACATGGGTAAACCCATGCAGATTATGTGAAATTATTGTGGATAAACTAGCTTTTACCTACGACTTCGCTTGCATGATTTTGTGTTAATTATAGCAATAATATTACGAGCTTCAACAGGCAGCACTTTTATGTAAAGCACAGTAAACTAGATACTAACAGAGCTTAACTTATGGCTAAACTCTTTATCAATAAAGTTCAATTTTCCAGGTAAAAGTTACAGATTTTCCAAGAAGAAGAATCTTACGCCGTATTATGGTTCAAATTATACAGGGGCGTTTTTAAAAACTACAAAATTAAGAAATATGTTTTTATTATTTAACTTTTACCAAAGCAACAAACATTCATATTTTGTTTTTATAGTAATAGTTAGACTTAACGCCACTACAATTAATAGGCTACATGACACCTCTAGTCAATTGACATACTTTTTCAAAGACGCTTAACCGAGATGTCTTCTCTCTATACATTTTGTATGGGAATATTATTTCAACTTACATGCATTAATCAAATATTTTAACACAAGTACCCGTAGTATTTTTTGCATCTACGAATTGATTACAAGAATAACAATTAGATTTTTTAATTTCGTCACAGTGGTCAATAAATTCCTATTGAGAAATAACTAGATAATAAATAATTGTTGTGTTCTTTCTTTCTTCTTCTTAGTCGGGCACTATTGTCAGGTCGTGGTTGCACTGAAGAGGTACATGTCATCTCCGAGGGTAGCTCTACTGGCGATGTGCTTCCATTTCTGACGGTTAGAGACGTCGCGAGTACACTGGACCATGGTGGAATCAGTGGCTTTTGTGATGGCGTCTATCCAGCGGGTTGGCGATCGACCGCGTGCTCTCCCTTGCCTTCAACCTGGCTTAAATAACTGTGTTTTTGCGACAATTTATTGTACTGATTTTTTTTTTATTTTTTATCCACAACGAGGAAGCTCTTGGCCTGTATCTCACCTGATGGTAAGTGACGATCAGGTCGAAGGTGGAAGCGAGCTTCACCCGGAATCCTCAACCACAGAGGAACTGGCTATCTTATCTCTAACTGCCGGAACACAATAATGCTGTTAAAATTGTTGTTATGGCGACAGACTTAGGTAAGATGGTGGTAGCTAGCCAGGCGGACTTGGAACAAGCCCTACCACCAACCAAACCGAACAGAAAAATCTGCTCCCATTGGGAATCGAACCCGGGACCTCTGCGTCTGAAGCAGGTGGTCTTACCACTAGACCACAGAGGCGGCCGAGGAATGATTAATATAGGTGGAACTACGACCTCATAAAGGTAGCTTGAAGGCGCTGGATGCAGGCGTGTACCAACTAGTCATTAAGGAAATAATTGAGGAAGGCCTATGTTCAGCAGAGGACGTCCTATGGCTGAAATGATGATGATGATGATTAATTTAACCCAGATGTCTAAACTAAAGAGTGAGTACTAAGTGAGACCAATAAATTATTATCTATTGAATAAAAGACAAGTTCTGAAAGGAAAATCCCAGTTTCCAACGTTGGTAATAAGAAAACCGCTTCACATGCAATTCGAATGGTTCCTATCCTAAATAAACATATTTCCTCGGACTCAGGGATCAGTTCAATTTATCTATTTCTTCTACAAATGAAAAGAAAACATGTTTATGTTGAATCGATAAGGTTTTGTTACCTTTATCGGAAATAAATCTGTTGGTATGTCTTCCACGTTCTACCGTGTTTATAGAAGTCCTTGTAATTTATTTTGAAAATACATACCGATTGATTTATCTCAGTAAAAGCACCTGCTGCACAAAATGAACATACTAGCAATTTTTTATGTGAAAAGCTACGTCTGATTGCATTCCAGATGCTTTTTAGTCTTTATACTAGCTTTTGCCCGCGGCTTCACCCGCGTGAAATTTAATTTGTCACAGATCGTCTTAAATTATAGCCTATATGTTATTCTGGGTTATAAACAATAATACTGTAAAGTTTCATCAAAATCCGTTCAATAGTTTTTGCGTCAAAGAGTAACAAACATCCAGACATCCAGACATCCAAACTTTCGCATTTGTAATATTAAGTAGGATTGTTATAATATGAGACGATAAGGGGTGGGTGAGGTGGTTTGCGTAGCGCAGAACGTCTCCCAGCTCAATGGACTGGCGATCTCAAGATGATAGCTAGCCGTGTCTGACTGAAAAAAGATGTTGGTCTTGTTCTTAGGCTGTTTTGGCTCAGTTACTAGTCACGTACTGGATTACAATAGACGCGGTTGCAGGTTCGAATCTCTTATGGATATTGATATTGATTATTAAAAGCTAATCAATATGGACTAGACTAGTTTATTGAGTAGTCTTTATCTGCGATAAATGTCATGAAAAGCATGCCTTATCTGTATATCTCCTAAATAATAAAAGATTGTTAGATGTAGGTAAATAACTTTCGCAGCTCGAGTCTGAAAACCTAGATTTAATGAAAACACAAGGGATCAATGTACCAGAGCAATTTTCTGTCAAGACACGTAAAAAAAGCCTTTCTGCGCCAATAAAATAAAAAGAGATACATTTATTTTGATATGTTAAGGTTACACTGCCGGATAAGGCATCGTACCGAACAAAAACTTCATTCAAACCGAGGTAAAGTGCATCTGCATACAAGCATTGCAATTCCACTATCACTTTATGCATATTTAAAGATAATATTACCATGTAATCACAATAAAAATACATCTCAATTGTCATTTATACTTTTACACCATGTTCTTATGCAGAAATATCTTTTGTTTCAAATTATGAAATGTAAAGCATGAAACTTTTTCCTGTAATTTTCAAGTTTATGTTTCGAAGAGGTATTTTAAAACATATTTGTGAAGGAACATATTCGTAAAGGGTCAATAGCCTCATGAAGTGCTAAAATTCATAAACAACTTTTTTAGCTTAGACAAATGGTAGACTGAGTCAGTATTAGATTAGTGTATCTGAGTGTTATTATTATCTAGGATATAATTAATTGTATTTAAATTATGTAGGAAATCTAATAAATACATGTGAATTATGTTTAATGAGCTAGCAAAACTCAACCTAAATAATCTTCTTAGTTCTGAAAAACTTTTTTTTTCAGCCACAGCAGAAAAGCTCATGACCTGCATCTCACCTAATGGGAAGTGATGATCAGGCCGAAGGTGGAAGGAGAGCTTCACCAAGAATCCTCAAGCACAAAAACACTATCTTTATCTCCAAGGTATAAATGTTACAATTGAACCTGTAAAATTAGTACAAGCTTTCCAACATTTCCATTTCTTGTAAGTCTTTCTATTTGACGTACATGTCATCTTGACCGTACAAATGACTTACAATAAATCCAGCAAGACACGATCATGAAAGCACTTGCGATAATTCCGATATGACACCAATACCCCAATAAAATAAATCCAAGTGTATTCTGTTAAAATGCGTGCGCTTGTTAGTATGCGTGTATGACGCACGCTCCGGACAGTAGAGTTGATGTTGCAAATGTATAAAAGAGAAGCGCTTATTTCGAAATCAACACAACGATTTGAAATTCTCTAAGGAGTGTACAACCGCGGCCGTGAACGGTTTCCGCATTGTGGTCGCGATCGGTTGCATACAGTGAAGTGCCTGGATTTGTAAAGTTTGTGTTTTTTTTTTTTGATAGAAAAATTCCCGAAAAAGTGCACAGGATGTATTCGACTGAAGCTGTCCTTGTGAGTTGCATCCGTTTTTTTTTAATTTCAGTAGTTTTTTTTTATTCTATTCACATTTTTACAAAATTCTTAATTTATTTAAAAATAAGTATTTTTGAAATTATTTTTTCCTAAAAAAAGTATATTTTTTTATCTAATATAATTTTCAGATTACCTACTTGTTTTCCCTTTAACTTAAAATTATTTATTTATTATTTAATTTTTTAATAAAATCATAATTTTTATTTCAATAAAAATAAATGTGAAAATAACACACTAGTGTTGTGTTCATACTTGCACCTATTTTCTCGAAACTAAATTTATTTTTTACCAATATTTTAAAGTCATGTATCCCGTTTTCACAGTGCACAATCGCAGTATGCATACTCACGGTAGCGGGATCACCACTAGAAGACGGCAAATGGCATCCGTACAAATATGGGGACGACGGCAAGTGAGTAAATGCCAACTAGTTGATACATTCAACATAATTCACGGTCTGAAAATCTGTTTGTCTAACTAAATGCTAACGGCATTCCGCTGTTTGAATATGCAAAAGTCGATCACCTTTGTTTTATCCAAATTAAGTTGGCAAAAGAACATAAAAAATTCGTAGCATCAAAACAATATTTAAATTTTCACATCACTTGAACTTCCTAGTCATAAAATAAAAAAAATATGTAAATATTTTGCGATTTGAAAAATAAATGAAATTAAATTAAATAATAATTTATTTCAGACATTAAAAAATCCAACACTATAGAGAGATACATATTTAAAAACCAAAAGACAATAAAGACAGCTAAACATACATAGAAGGAAAGATATTATGTATGAGTAACAAATATCTATACTAACCTTATTAAAAACGTTAAAAGTGCTCGTACTCATCACATCGCCCTTCACATCAAATCCGCAAACAAGAGCTGGTGCTTAATCCTAAACGCAAACCAAGGTCATGTTGTCCTTGACAATGAAAAGTTTCAAGGGCTCAGAAATTGAATTTATTGTAAGCTCACCTTTTCCGCACTTACACAGATCTTTTTTTTCTATTACAACAAAGAAATAATAGTTTTCCATGACCTACAATATCATCAATTCATCATCATCATTTCAGCCACAGGACGTCCATTGCTGAACATAGGCCTCCCCAAAAGATTTCTACATCGCCTGGTTGGTAGCGGCCTGCATCCAGTCTGCCAGACCTAAAATATGCTAATAGAAGAATGTCATTGTCTTAACCATTACCGTCTTCTTCTTTCAGGTACATCCCAACCGACGAAGGAAAGTACATCCACATACCGAACCCTTACATTCACATCAACAACCCCTACGACGGCGGCTACGGGCCCTACAGCCACGACTACGAGCCCTACGTAGGAGAAGCTACTGTGGACAGATACCAGCATGTCTTGACCCCTCCTGATGAGCTGTTACCTTACTACAAGGATGGGTACTACAGGAATAACGGGATCAAGATTATTAGGCAGAAGCATAATTACGAGGAGGATAAATATGACTTCGAGTAAGTAAACAATTATTTATTATGTCAAAGCTATCAATGTGCAAGGGGGTCGCGAAGATCGGCTACATAAGCCATCTTTGGGCGTACCAGCACCGCCAAGATAGGAGTCCAAGTGGTCGCCGGGGCTGATATCGGTCCGATTAATCATCATCATCACGTTTTCTTCAATTTTGCTCCCCACCTGGAAATCGTACGCGGCACTTTTAGGTCTGAGAAAGTTGGTTTTTCCACTAGACCACAGAGGCGGTTACTATAAACATAACATCTGCTTGCGACTTTGTCTCTTTAGATTTGGGTCTAACAAAAATTATATCGCGCTTGACCGGAAGACTCCCATCATAACGCGTTCGAAAAATTTTAACATGCTTAAAACACTCTATTGTGAACAATATTTTAAATATGAATTTATCTTTATTTAAGAAAATAATCCCATACGAAGTTCATAGCCTTTTCAGTCGGCTTATTGTTACTACAAGTCTAATATGTCATTAAATAAAAATTAATCATAATGCAAAAATGTTATTGCGGATATAGCGGCATTTGCTGCCGATAAACATGTAATTTTAACATACATAATGTCCTAAAGTTGAAAGGTGACGCAATTATATTAGTCGGAAAGTTTGGGACAAGGTAATAAATTGTCATCACAATTTTTTTAGTCAAATGCACAAGCACATAGCACATTTTATGACCTAAACTTAGGAATGTGTTAAAAAACTGCATATACAAGGAAAACATTGAATATAAAGGGCTCATTAAAAACTAGCTCCGCAACCGCATCTTCACACGCGTAAATATTTTTCCAGGGAGATTTTTTGCATATTGTAGCAATATTTGCTTAGGGTCAAAATGTAAAAAACAAAATTATCAAAATATTAAGTAAGTGGTATAAAAATTAGCTCCTCGTTTTCAAATAGAATCATATTGGTTAAGAAACAGACAAGTAAAATTCCAACCAAAAACTTAATGCAATTTTTGTAGGGTGACATTAATAGCCTAGCCTTCCTTGATAAATGGGCTATCCAAATCAAAAATATTTTTTCACTAGTAATTCCTGATATAAGCGCGTTCAAGCAAAAAAACTCTTCAGTTTAATCCATTAGTATAGTATAGATTCAAAGTGTCAAATAATTTTCCATTCATTAAACAGCAATAAAACTTCTCGATAAAACCTAAGACAACAGTCGAAAGCTGGTCAAATATTTGGCGCATCATAAGTATCTGTCATTAGCACCTTAGAAATGCGACTATCATGTAGCGCTAAAAGTATTTGTTAGACGCGGCCTCGGAAGAATAAGTTCAATGGGAGGTGTAAAAAATCACGATTTCTTACACGTCTTCCGCTATTTTATTATCACTGACATCTTTTTGTGGTTTAGTAAAAAATAACATCAACTAAATAGCAAATTGCGCTCCGGAACAAAGTTAATTTAAATGGATCGTGTACCAAAGTGATACTCAAATTTCAAGGTGTAGGGCATTGTTAATTTTGTACATCTACTTGCATAAAAAGTAGTTTCAAAGCAATAGGATCAATTTGAGAAAAAAATACCATTTCTCAGTTTTTATTATTTCAAAATATCGTTATTTATTGATTTAGGAATTGCTTTATCCATCAGAGCTTTTTTCATAGAAAAGCTCCGCTTCGGTTAACGTGTCTTCTGAAATGTAATGTTATGTGTAAGCTTAATTAAGCACCATAAATAATAGAGATTCAAGTGATAGAGCTTACACATAAAGCTAGCACATTAATTATCAGTCATTAGCAAGTAAACAATATAAGGTATGTGACATTTAAACGAAAGTTCATTCATGCATTTCGAAAGTTCACACATATGCTACTGCTACAATCGTTACATGATATTTTACTCCAACCTTACCTTACCTAAAATCGAGATATTAAAAAGTTACTGAATCTTATGGTATAAATAAATTAATAGTTTTCAACTACCAGATCAATAACTACGTCCCAAAGTGGTAGAGCTTTTACTATGTCGACTAAATAACGGACAACATACTTTATTATTAGATACTAACTTCAAGAAACTCACACTCAACATACTTATTCTCCCATGGGATTCTAATCCGGAACCATAGTTGATGTTGCTTTTCGGACTTCAATCAACCCTCATCTCTTTTATTATATTAATGATCAATGATCAACATAATTATGTTATACGTGTCAGAAATTGCAGTATGGACATCTAAGAATAACGCGGATAATACAACAATACTCTTACATATTTATATGATGTAATAAAACCGGTTTTTGAAGAAGGTATTTTCTTATTTGTTTACACTAAACATGACATGACATTGTCCTTTGATTAGTAAAGTGACACTGGCATAGTTATCACATTAGCCATGAGTTAACGAAAATTGATTTATGGAATAAAATGGCGTCAAACTATGTAAATAATGTAATTAACATAGTCGCTATGTAATTTGTGAAATTTATGGAGGCTCGTATACAACTTTGGGCAACCTTGTCTCAACAATTATCATTCTTATCGTATTAATTTGCATGTAGGAATCTTTTTGATTTACAACGTCACCACAATTAAGAGTTTGAAATAATATACTTAATAAAGTAACATAAAATTGAACAAAAATGAACTCAAAAAAAGATCAATTAAGCAATTAAAAAAAGCCGATCCAAATCTTAAAATGATTCTAATTTGTATAAAAAAAAAACTTTTTTTGTTCTGTAATAGGTATCTCTAAAAGTAGCTTATTTTAATTTGTTTTTTCAAAACAAAGCCTATATTAACAGAAAGACAAGAATTTGTTACAACAAATAACTCCAAGGGTCATCCTTCATTTGTATGAATAATACAGATCATTCGCAACAAAATACCGCGGGCCTTGACCGAGTCGTCACGTGGGTCAGAGTTCAAAACTATTTATAATCATTTAAAGCGGTAATAATATGTTGACACACCGTTTGGATTGTTACGTCTATCTTCACATTGAAAAAAGCGGAACAACACTTAAGAGGTTTGATAGATAATGGTGCTGTCATCATTTAAAATCTTGTTTTGAAGACATAGAGTAGGCGCACACCGTTGATTTTTCGTCGGCCGATAGTTTAGTCGGGCAGTTGATCAGTATGGGCATGTATGGGAGTGCGCACACTACGCCGATTCGATTTGGCCGATTCTTCATACAATTTAAAATCGGGCACAACTATCGGCCAACTAAAAATCAACGGTGTGCGCCTACTCATACTCACCACTTCCGTTCTGATTGAAGTTTGAACGGTTTGAACTGTGTTCATTTAGCGGGACAAGAAAGTGTTAAGTCATTTTGTTATTAAGACATTACAAGCTTGAATCAATGAACATTTATGTGATTTCGTCTTCTGGAGGGCACATTAATTTGATTTGCTATTGGTTTGATAATATGTAGACAGGTTATACTTAAAGTAAAAAAACCGTAACAGAAAAATACAACTTGAGAGACGAGTTTCTCTATTTTAGTTGAAATGGAACGCGAAAGTTTAAGATTTTTATTCAAGTGTCCAAGTCCTTAAGATCTCGATAGATAGAGATAGAGAATTCTAAGATTCACAGAAACCTACTTAAATCTGTGATTGATAGAACTTTACCCGTATTTACATTTAACATCGCAACACTGTGACTCACGCATCTTTTATGTTGCTATGATGCGCGTAACATAACTAGTTTATTGAACTTCCTTGTTCACGGAATAGTAAAATTATTAATGAAATTACTTAAGAATTCCGAATGGCTTTTATACATAATTATAATCGAATAACTAACACAATGGCTAACAGCGTTGGAATGTATAATTGAATCATTATTATAGAGGCTTAATAATCATCAAAATGAAGGATTTCTTGCACAATATCACTATTAATTCATCCCATCATCGTATGTCATTTGGCCCATCATAAATTATAAGATAAGCTGCCACTGTTAACACAATGCTCCAATGTTATTTATTGTATGGAATTTGTTAAAATACTAATTTATAACACGAAACTGTGAACTTTGAAGAGAAGCCGCGAGTACAGGTACAATCAAAGCAGTTTAGGACTAGCGTGATACCGTGACTTTGCTTGCAAATATCTGCCTCATTATGCATAAAAAAACGATTGGTGGAAGCCGCTAGCGATTGAAACTAATTTCTCTATTGATTAAGCACACGCATGTTGAAATTAAAAGTATATTTGGGGATGGATTCCTGAATAAAATTAGAAGAACATTTAAAAACCAAAACTTTTTGGAAACTCTCTTAGCAGTGTGAAGTACCAACAGATAAATAAACAAAATTCTACCCGCTTCCAAGTATAAATAAAAAAAAAGATAACACATAAATTATTGTCTTAGAAATATCAGAAAATCGAAATCTTCTTTTTATAACAGAAACATCTTTCAGAGGCTCCAAAAAAATTGTAGCAAGACATGAAAAAATACTTAAAATCTTTCTCCTTGTCCACAGTTTCGAAACTGAAAACAAGATTCGCGCCGAAGAAAAAGCTTTCATCAAAAACCCGAACACTGAGGATGAGGGCATTGCTTCGAAAGGCTTCTACGAGTACATCGGCCCCGACGGCTTCTTATACAGGGTGGACTACACAGCCGACGAGAACGGTTTCAGGCCGGTCCAGCGAAGAATAGAAACACCCTACTCCGGGAAATGGGTGCTGAAGAAAGTAGAATGAACATCAACTCCACAACTCTCATGAATCCTTAGATTTTAACGAAAAGCGAAGATTCGGCATGTTCTTTCATTTGCTTTGAAAGAAGATGGCCCTGACAACATGGCGAATGTCAGTGTCAGTGAGTGAAATAAAGTTGTATTTTATAAATGAAAAGTGATGCCGTGGAAATTGTTGTTAGTAGGTACTTGAATTGTTCGTACACTTTCTTAACATACAAGAGGGCTCTGCGCGCGTGTATTTAGTAGGTTAGACCGATTGTGACCTCTGATGATGTCCAAGGACTTCATTTGAGTATGCTGTATCTTCCCTTTTTGTCCCAATAATCTAAGCATGAATCAGTATTTCAACTAGGCTTTCGCAAACCATTCCTACACTCGACTGTTTATTATAGATGACATAACAAAACATAATAATTTGACATTTGAACAATACTAGGATCAACCTAGTTTCCTTTGAGAATGTTTAGGTAATTGTAATTTATGCATTAGGTTAAGCGCTTAGATCGTACTTAGATATTTATTTATGAAATGTGATAATAAAGTTGTATTTCTACGATTTTATTTGTATTATTTTGTTTCAAACCTTCGCTTGTTTTATTTATTAAAATGTTTTCGCTGAATCTATATATATAAAAATGAAACCCGTTTTCCGTTGTCACGACATAACATGAAAACGGCTTGACCGATTTGGCTGATTTTTTTTTGTAGTTTTCTAATACTCTGTACAAGGTTTTTACGGAAAAAATATAAAGAAAATCTCTACGCTAAGGCGGTACGAAGTTCGCCGGGTCAGCTAGTTCTAAATAATAATGTAATATTTATATGCAAAGCTCTGATCGGTTACGAACAAATTGATTAAATGCATTGATCATCTTGACAGTTATTCTATTAGCATTCGCTTAAGAAAGGTTAAATAAAAAAACGAATTGGTTATTTATTTATGTATGCGATGAAATCGGAGATATAAAGTTATGCTACAGCTTTGATGCTATGACAAATAATTTTTTTTTGAACTAACATAACTAGGGCACACTACCATAGATGTGTCTAAAGTAAATAAAAAATTGACAGAATAGAAATAAAAAACTCTACTTAAAAATTTTTAAATTCGCCTCGTATACCAAATTGATAATAATTGATGTAAATAAATCATCATAAAATTAAAAATAAGAAAGCTAGATTGAAATAACAAAAAATATATAAAAACTGTTGGTTGCTGTAACCAAACAATATTAATTCACAATTTCTTCGGTCAATCACTTGCTTCTTAGGCTGGGTTGCACCGTCTTACTTTAACTTTAACAAACGTCAAAAGTCTATCAAACTCCATACAAAAAACACCGGTTATGTTTATAGTCACGGTTAAAATAAGGTGGTGCAACTCAGCCTTAGTAGAATAAAAGATGAAAATATGTTGCAACAAACCTAGTTAAAACACTTGAAAAACACTCTTCTCGAAATAATTTAACTGCTTCGTAGTGACGTTTCTCGTGAATTTCTAAAATGTTCTTGTGCAATAAATTGTTATAATTTATTTATTAATAAATAACATCAAAGTATTTCACGGTCACATTTGGCAAACTGACCTCACTCCGATATTTTTCTACATAACTCATTAGTACTGTAAGATCTTTATCTAGCACTATTAACAGATATACAATATCATTAATCTAGCTAGGTCATAGTGATATTTGCTATCTAAAATAAATGATAGTACTTTGTATTTGAATAGATACTCGTTTGAGTCTTATTAATAACTGTATCATTTATTTTGTGATTGCATTTAAACTTCCAAATAAGAAGGAGGATCGTGTGTATTTTTACTTTAAACTCATAAAAAGAATTTATAAATATTTTACGTAAACGTTCAATACGAAAAAAGCAAAGTGCACCTATACGACTGTAGTATTTTTTATTTACCCAACATTTTTAAATTTCGCCAAGCTCGGCTTGAGCGTAATAAATCGTAAACAAATTATTTCCATTTGAATTTTTTTATTCACTTCCAAGCGATCTTGATATAAAAAGGCAATCACTTAGCACAAAGTATGCGAGAAGCCTTAATAATCTTTTTATCGTTTGCTGATTGCATTTTGCACATGCAAAGCGTATCTTTTAAATTGATACCATAACTTATAAGACAAGTTGTTTATTCGGCAGAAAGAACCAAAGGACACGATACATTGCGGCAGCGGTGCGACCGAGCCGGAGTGGTGTCACTGCATCGTCTTTCATAGAAAGAAATACATAAAGTTAATATACCTAGCGAAATATAGCAACAAATAATAATCAGTTATTCACTCATCTCGTTCACTCAGGTGAACGAGATGTCACTAGCAACAACAGTGTGTGATAGAAAGACATGCATAATGCCATCGCCGTCACGTCAAACAGAAACATTTTTTGCAACTATTTGACAGTTCAGAGGCACTTAGTGGCATGCTGATTGCAATCAATTGCAATTTTCAGATTTTACGTGAGTGAAATAGTGAATGTTTACGAGAAATAGTGCTTCAGAAACGTGGTGGTTCAGTGATTAATTTATTTATTTATTTATTTAAACTTTTATGCCAAAATAAATTTGTACATAAGGCGAACTTAATGCACTAAAGCATTCTCGACCAGTTTACCTTATTTATTGTACAAAACAGTGAAATAATCCTGACACTGTCACACAAATATCATCCAAAATAGGTTTCGTTTGACAGCTCGTGGTTGTTGCTCTTTTCCGAAGGAATATTATCTTTATGTAGAAAATATCTATAGCGGTAACACGAGCGGTGAAAATGATACGGCGAAATCTTAGCGATACGGCTCCACAACGTATCGTGTGATTTGGCTCTTACTTAAAAGACTAAGTTGTTTATTCGTCAGTAAAGATTCGGGTGTGGGAGCGATATTGAACTGATAAGAAGATACGCAAATATCAGGGTGCCTCCAGTTTCAATGAGTGAGGAATAAATGTTCTACGCAGCGATCGTAAAGTCATGCGTGTGGGGTTTTACACGGTTAAACTTTTGTGGAAATTGTAGACAAACTTAACAAGTATTATTGTAAGTTTAGGGTTAGTTACGACAATAGCCGGTGATTTTTGTATGGAGTTTGACAGAATTAAAACGTTTGTAAGTTAAAGTAAGACGGTGCAACTCAGCCTGATATTGTAAGTTTATGGGTTATATAGTTTTATAGTAAGGATCTATTAAATTAAGAACTTATAGATTATATATTTATAAGGTTAACATTTCTTTTTACATTTTAAACAAAAAAACACCACCCACTTGGGTGGTAGGAATAATTATTGTATTGATCAGTAGAGTCAATTTGAAACAGTTCAAAAGCTGCGTCGCGCGTTGGAGTATTTTTTCCCGCAATCATAAATGAAACTGTTGCTGACTGACTGATCTCTCAAGGTTCAAGACACAGCTCCAAACACTAAACGAACTGAAATTTGGCGTACATACTTTAGTTATTTAACACGCAGTCATCCGCTTAGAAAGGATTTTCTAAAATTCATCCCTCAAGAAGATGAACGGGGGTCTAAGGGTTAATGAGGACGAAGCCGCAGGAGTAAGTTACTCTATTGATAAAATTACTAAAGCCATAAGTTAGAACCTCAAGTTATCAAAAGCTAAAAGGACTAAAATGCAATTTTAAAAGTATCATCAGGTGGATGACTCGTTACATTGTAACACATCGTAAGATTGCCTGTTTACACGCAACATTCCATCCAGTGTCACACATTATTTTGGTCGTAAAATATTGCATAAGGTTTAACCTGATTAGCATTAAACCCAAAATGTCATTTTAAAGTTGGAAAAACACTTGAGTTTTCAAGTGCGCGTTCAGTTTTAAGAGTAATTTTGAAAGATACCCACACATTTTTTTAAATCTCTACATCTTATAAGAGTTCTGGGTCTACAATTATTTTTGATTATTCAATTTGTCGTGTAAAGAACACTTAGAAAAGCGATCACGAAATTTAATATGTCACGTAGGTAAGTAATTGTCTAGTGGACCTGTGTCCGATTTTACAAAATGATCCAATAAAGGATCATTGAACATTCGAAATCTCATCGTGTCAGGATTAAAGTCAGTTTTTACAATCTACAGCTATACACGTTAGAAAAAAGGGTAGATGACACGTTACATTGTAAGCGGAGCATCGTAAGGCTAAATGTTTACACGGACCATTCCGGCGGCTCGCACCATATTCGCCGTAAGTTACTGCTTATTATTTGACCTAATTAAAGACAATAATAATCTCGTATAACGCTGAGAGGCCAAGGAATTTGGTGAATTTTCGTAGTTTCTTGTTGTGGAGATTTTACATTGAAAATGAAGACATTTAGTTACTTTGTATTTATCTTCTACATTAAAAAGCATATTTGCATAGATGGATGACATCGTGTAATGGTAGAGCATCGCAAAATTGCATTTTTACACTCACTTATCCGGCGACTGGCACCATAATGATCCATACGTTATTGCCTAGGATTAAATAAAGATATAAAGAAAATAAATAATCTTATGCTATTACTTGAAACTATGAAGTTATTGCTACATCAGTTTATAGTCATGTAGTGAATATTATTTTAACCATATTATATAGCCTGGTGTCAAACTTTATAAATAAAGACACTCATGATGACAGGTAACATTGTAGGGCATGACCACAGAATACTTGACGCACCATTCCGGAGGCTCACACCACATTCACCGTAAGTTACTGCTTATGATCTGACCCAATTACAGAAAATAATCATCTCGTGTAAACGCTGGGGCTGGCAAGAAATTTGGTGAAATTGTTTTGGCTCTTCGTCGCGAGGCTTTTATGGGGCAGGGTACATTGACCGAGAGTATTTGCCAAGCGTCCGGCGCCACTCTGGCCGACGCACTGCGTTCTTTGCTGCACTGCGCATATCTGTTCTGCTTCCTTCTTAAATGAAATATGTTACGGTAAATAAAGAAATAAACTGCCCAGTCGGATGTTGCAACGCGCTTTGTTTTGCCGTAAATTGGATTAATGCTTAGCAATTTAGGTCAGCGCCAAACAAAACTGCCAATTTATTAAAAGCTTCATTGTTTTGTCGAACCTGACATTGAAATTTAAAGACCAAGAGCATTATGTTTGCTAAAAGATGGATTGTTATTATTGGAATGGCTAAATTTTATAAAAATGTTCAGAATAAATCACTCAAACTGTCTATGTATGGAATTATGAGCAAAATAAAACACAAATCAAATTCGCAGGCTCAATGCAACGTGTGGGACGCACGAACATTCACGTTCTACTTTGGCTGGAACAAAACCGTAGGCGCAGATGGCATGATGAAATCAATGATCAAAATATTTATTAGTAGGTATAATAGGCCTTTTTCAGGGCACTTACACACGTCCTAAATGTTTTGCCCTACCATCACTTCGGGACAACATAATTTTGAGTTGGTGCTGAGAAGAAGTGGCAGAAGAAACTCAGTCACCTTTGTCAGCCTCACCTAATAAAGGTGATCGTGGATTATCAAGGGTCGACAATAAAACTGTAATTGCAGCATTAGACTAGACTGCTGTTACAAAATAAAATAGGTACTAAAAAACCCAACCAAACCAAAACTGATAACAACGTTTCCCAAGCCAAGATTCATCCAGAAGTTCAATTGTGCCATCCCAGTGCGTTGACCTTACAAAAATGTTTTCCCGAGGACGCACCAAGGCCGCCATAAACATCGAGTATCGAATAAATTGCAAACTCGATACAAGTCCGACTCGCATCTGTATGCAAATTGTACTCGTTCGATTAATGTGTCGATTGGCGCCGGGAGTTTTACTACTTCGTTACGCACTCACAAAAAAATCTGGTAACGTTCTCGAATACATTTTATTCGAATAATACGGCGTATTGCCATTAATTATATTTAACGACACTGTTTACTCGTATTTTAGGCATTCGTCGATTGTTTTTTTGTCATATAAGATCGTTAGCCTCAGTACGTGGAACGATATGAATGATATTGTAACGCGTTGCTTTATTTTTAGCGTATTTACATTTTTAGATACATTTAGCAGTTGCTAAATAATGTCATTAAATTAATTCAATCTTCGTGTTTGTTTTGATAAGCAGATTTCGTTATGGAAATTGCGAAAGACTGATACTAATTTAATATAATTATGTTAGCCAATTTTTTTAAAGTTTTTGATTTGTTTATTTTTCAGATCATACCATTTCTGCAAAATTACTATAGTCATTCAGTAAAACCTATTCTGCGTACAAATGTATTTACAACTCCTTACCCAATTAGCACACATTTTCTTACCCCATAACAGTTGTCTAACAGAACCTCCATTTTATGAATTCAGGTAAAGTAAAAGAAAACATTTTGCCCGAACTACCGGAAGGAGGGACCATCCCTCGTGGGCTAGTGTTGACACTGTGTATATTATATCGAGTTATCGATAGTCTGAGATCTATTGTTAATGAAAAACAATACACTGTAGTCAAAATAGGTAAATGAAAAAATAAATGATTTTCCGTATTACCAACGCTCTGGTGAAGGTCGCGGGCAGCACCTGGATGCGGGAAACGGTCTCTATGGGAATCCTTCGACTCTCTTATTTGAAACACACAATTATCTTTCACTACAATTACCTTTTGCAGCTGAAAGTAATTGAAAACAACCAATTGGCCAGGATGAGGAGTGTAGGTCAAATCCTCATCATCATCATTTCAGCCACAGGACGAATCCTTTATTTTCCTTTGGTAAATTGCAGAAAGTTGTATTCCTGTAGTAGAAACTAAATGACGTGAACATTAATAGAAAAGGCTTTCGTTATAGTACACACCATAAATCAAAACAATAAATCAAAGAAAAATAAACCTATCGTCGCTATCGATAGATTGAATTAACATCTCTATCCTATGCCTTAATTGGCCACCGACCAACTTCCCAAAACGAGAAGCGACGTGATGCGGTTAAACGGGAAACGATAGAGAACGAAACTACATAATTTTGCTACGACCATATTTTTTTCGTTTTGATCGCATTCGATTCAGTATTATTCTTTCATCTCGATGTGGCGGAATATGGATTTCACATTAAACTGATGTGGGTCATTGTGGTTGCTGAAATCAGTATTGTTTAAGTGCTATTGTTCGCTGGAATAATGCATGGTTTAAACCGATGACAATGGATTCTGATCCACCATTAAAGGAAGATGCTTCTAATTATTGATACAGTGCAATTAAATGCTTACTTACCTAAACAGTTTTTGTGGTAGAACAATTTCTCTAGTACCTAGAATGGGACGATGAAGACATTATAACATTTCATGGAATAGGACAAAATATATTTTGACAGTGGACCGACGCCATCATAAAGGTAGCAGGGAAGCGCTGGACGCAGGCCGCTACCAATCGATCAACATGGAAAGCATTGGTGGAAGCCTATGTTCAGCAGTAGACGTACTATGGCTGAAATGATGATGATGATGATGATGATGATATTTTGACAAAAACGACATACAATCAAATAAATTCAGAAATAGACAAAAACTTTATACATTTGCTTAAATTTTAAATAGGTACAAATCTGCAATAAAAAAAGATTTTTCCATTATTGTGTGTGTGCGCAAATAAAGCTTTATTTTTTAAATTCCCCGTGCATTTTATAATGCGTTACGTGTTTTAAAAACGGTTGGCTTATTCCCGATATAGGCAAGTATCAGGCAACATTCGAGCGCTTGTTATAAAATAAAAGAGAATCGCCAACAAAATGGAGCATTCGAACAGTTTTATGTTATTCCGTATAAAAACTTTAATGAAGTTACAACTGGCAAACTTTCGACGCTCGTTCATTTACAAATAGTCTATCGGGTGAAAACGCAATTCTTTCTTTAACCGCATTGGAATAGCGTAAAGTTCCGAGTGAGCCTGGACCGGTTCCAAATAGGGTGACTGCCGGTGACATCCGCCCCGGGCATCGGCACAGACCACGTAGCAATAGACACCTTGGCAGAAAAGGTAGGGTGTTCATTTCAAGGAGATACTAGCAGGAATCGGTTGTCAAAATGTAATTAAAATTATTTTTGGAAAACAGCACCCATTACAACAGTTAAAATGCTGATGATGAAGTGTTAGGCTTGATATGGTGTTGTTTTAATTTATTTAGCCAGTTAGTTAAAATGTACCTAATTGCATTGTCACGCTGTGATCCTACTAATATTATAAAGGTGAAAGTTTGTGTGGATGTTTGTTACTCTTTCACGCAAAAACTACTGAATGGATTTTGTTGAAACTTTACAGTATTATTATTTGTAACCCAGATTAACATATAGACTATAATTTATGCGAATCTATGGCACTAAATTTCACGCGGGTGAAGCCGCGGACAAAAGCTAGTAAGATCATAAATCTGTGTTTAAATCTCAAAGCGATTTATGTTTGTGTAGGCTGTACAAAAAAATAAGTACTCTCATATCACAAAAAGTTTTTTAACGGGTGCATTTACCTCTGTAATAAAATACACAATAAAATTAACACCCCGATAACGTAACTGCTGTAACACGCAACCTCACTAAAGGACACCAGATTTAAATCGGAGTTAAATTCTGGTATGGAAACCTTATGTAATCCACATTAAATAAAAGATTTTCAATCGCTGTGTTTTATTTAGGATCATCTTTATAAAAGCGAAAGGTCACTGACTCACTCACTCATCACGAAATCTCAGAAACTACAAGTGCTAGGAGACTCAAATTTTGCATGGGGGTTTCTTTTAGAACGTAGGTGCTCACTAAGACGGGATTTTGCAAAATTCAACCCCTAAGGGGGTAAAATGGGGTCCACGCGTACGAAGTCGCAGGCGGCCGCTAGTTTTACTATATTTAATTTTGAGGCTCACACAAGATTTTCGATTCTTAAGATTAGTCTATAAACTCTACCAATCATACGCCCGTATTCACAAACATTACTATGAGATCTCACAGTGCGCGTGGACACACAGGGTCTCACACACGAACCAATCACAGAGCTCTATTCAACGCTGTGCATTCGATTTGCTGCCTTCCTTTAAGCAAGCATCGTTTCTGAATACGGGCGATAGACTTCAATCTTTATTATTTAATTGAGTTCTAAGCATCGCATCACAATACAAGTCTTAAGAAAATCTGGGAAACTCAAATATGATATTACCATTTTCCGTCTAGGATAGTTTAGTCTGTGGCCGGTGGAAATTCTTTGGTGGACTTTGTTTACAGCCTCATAGAGGCGGAACTAGGGTTTGCTAGTTCGATTGTCGGCAGCGGGTAGGGTCACTAACTGTATTATTTGTTCCGGTGTTAAAATTGGCATATTTTGATGTTTAGACATTTATATTTGGTATTTCTTAAATTATTCCTATTAGGGTACTGTCGCCTTTACCTTGGACTTTGTTTGCAATAACATAAACGTATATGAGGATATCACTTCTTAAGTAGCAAAAATGAAAATAAAAGTGCTTTCCTCACTTATTACTTACTCACTTCACTTCACAACAATTTAACCATTAAAGCCAGGTTTTTCAACAATTTACATTAAACATTAGTCACATCAGACTTTATTCCAGACACATCTAGGTAAGATGTGTTTAGAAAATAATAAAAAGTTGTAAAGAAACTTTTTAGCTTAATTTTTTTTTCTTAAATGTGGTAACCCTAGCCAGGGCTACCAACTGCTCGCTTTAGAAGCCGGCCACTCGCAGTTTTATCGGGGGAAGGATTGAATTTGTCGGTGATTATTGTACGTTCCTTTGAGTTTGCTGGATTTTTATGGGGGTGCTATTGTTTTTAAAATATTGCCCAGCAGCAAGGAGGCTAAAGTGGTCTCGTGGGGTTCAGTTTGTTCCTTTAAAAACATGTTTAGGGATTTGTATTGTGATTTTGCCGCTGCTAACCGGCCATTATGGAAATCATTGGGGGAGGCCTGTTCAGCAGTGGACGTCCTATGGCTGAAACGATGATGATGATTGTGATTTTGAATCCAATAAAATTAGTTGATTTATTGGATGCTTTTTTGATCAGTCTTGGCGTATAACGTTTTGCCTATTTACAGATTTCCCCGTCAGTAAAAAATACACCAAATTACATTCTCGAAAATATTTTTGGTGCAAATTAAGTTTGCACTTAAAAATTACATCAGTATATGTATAAAGCGACATCTAGTGAAGTTTCATGCAAGTTCCACAATCCTCCCGTATCGACATATTGCGCGATTCGAAAAGCGGGATCAACAGCATTAAACTGGTTTTATCTCTTAGTTTCATTACCCTCTCGATAGATGGCTATACGAGTAAAAGAATCGATTGAATTTAAACCTTTGTTTAAATCCACTGCTGGATATAAGTGTATTGTATACCCCAATAAGCAGTTCTGGGCCATTTGGACCCAATAAATAAAATAATAACCCAATAAAATAAAAAGCTAATAAACAAAATCGAAAGTCAGGGAGTAAGTTTAAAAATACGCTTAACACTATATTAATTGAACGGGAATTGAGAATTGGAATCTATCCATTAAATATTTTAAATAATAGAGCGCGCACTTAAGAGAAGACCATGTTTAAAAAGCCCATTAGTGGAGCGACTGACCGTCATGTTTTTATTTTGAGTGCAGACTCTCTATCATTATTGGCAGTTAATATTTTTTCACTTAGGTGGTAGCTGAAAACTGAAAAGCTATTTTGAAGTAGGTACTTATATTTTTTTAATATTTTCAATGTTTTGTGTCGTGCAATTTGACTACTGTTTGAGTAAATAATGTAAGAATTCATCTACCAACTTAATATTTAACTTGTTTTATTAATAAATATCTTATCATCATGGTTATAAATAAATAAATATAGGTAGGTAAATCTTTACGCTTCTCCCAAAATATAACTTTATGTGAAAGAAACAGCCTTAAGACATTAAAAATCTAAACAAGAAATCAAAAATTGCGACTCTTAAAGTCCACAGTCAGCTTTTTAAAGAATTGTATTTGAAAAGTCCCACTACGTCCAAAGTAAGCGCCAAATAACAATTCGCTCGAAACATAAACGACAGACCGTGCGAAATAAAGTGTAAATAAAATTAAACTAAGTGTTAATTCACTTAGAACGGCGACAGTAAAAATAAAATCCAGCAAACAGGCATATCCAGAACCGGGACAACCCCTCTGAAACTACAATCGTAAAGATAGTCGTTCTGGGAGAGCCTGCTTGGAGTAACGTATGCTAAAAAATGCAAACAGGAAAATTTAATGGTTCGTGAAGTAAGTCAGATACGCACTCCGGAATTGCCCCCATATTTGAGATGGGGTGTTACTGCTGGATTTTTGTGAAGTCTCGAAGAAAACTCGAAAGTTTTGCTTTTAAAAGTAAAAAGTTTCTTAAGTCAAAGGTTACAATAACTTGGGAAAACGCCTTGGCTTTTGACTTACAACGATTTTCAAGAGTGTGGGCACGTTACAGGAACAGCTGGATTTTTTAAATGTCAATGTTCATGTGGTTTTCTTTTTATTCAGTGATCATTTTTTTAAATTACTGAAAGGCCAACATGTAATCGTTGTTGGTGGACTAATGGCTGGCCAATATTGGTCAAAATACACCAACTATTTACATCTAAGTTGGCCCAACATACTGGCCAAAATGATATACACACACATCTAGAGGAGTGGTTGATACCGACAATTTTATTAATAAAACTGACATTGTTGTATAGACTAGATTAATGTCGATATCGCTTCAAAAATGTGAACAAACAGTAACACTCCAACAGAGGGTCTCTTATGTGGATTTCCTTCATATTACTTACTATCGCTTATTATTCTGAGCTATTGACTTGAACATGAAAATTGCGTTGCGCATTGTTTATGTTAGGGAGGATGGCAAGGACGCATGTACCGCGAGATAAGGGTACAAGAGCCAATAAGGCAAAATTTCCCGTGCATACTGTAAATATCATATTAACATAAATCTCGGGATTGAGGGGTGAATTTTAATATGTGTTAGGAAACGCCGTGGGAAGAAAAACGTTTTTCGATAATTTAATAGACTATTACAAAAGTATACCTAAATATTTAGGCAGGTAGCTTGGACAGGCTTTTAAACTGGTGAAGGTCTTCAAGATACTTTTACGTACATGTACTCTAGTAATTTTATGTCACTGATCATTAGCTTAGAGATCTCTAAATGATATTGCAGAAAAAGAAAATGCTGAATAAATATAGCATTTTGAACTTTATTCACAAAAAATCTACAGACAGATTATGCGATTATGATAGAGAAAAAAAACCATTGAAATATTAAAATTAAGGTACTTATTATGAATCTTCAATCGAGTGCACTCACCACGTCTTCCCTGGTGCTCAACAACAGTAATTAACAATACAAAACACGGTACATTTAGAGCCATTTCAAGTACGCCGAGCGAATGTCACTCCAGTATTTAATTAAAAAGCGAAGAAACTGAGAAGGTGGAGGGTAATTTGTCAAAATTAATTAAAAAGAAAACGAAAGAACCGAAGAATTACAGTGACTTTAACAAGATGACGTAACGCTACGGAATTCGCTCGGTACGCCGTTTGTTTTCCAACTAATTATCTGTTTAATAAGAAAAAGAGATGGCGTAATTATTTGATAGGAAGAATGAGAGTGGAAAGTCAGCTTTGATAGGAAAGTTTTCAAGTTATTCTCAGAAATCTCTTAAAATACATCGGATTTTTCTCGGCCACGATAGTAGAGCCTATCTGAAAAGTAATATAAATGTATATTTTTTCTCTTAATTTCAAAGTTAGTCTTGTTTTTATTCGTAATGGTTTACTTACTCAACAGTTTGTTTCCAAGAATCGGATATCTTCAAATATGAGGGTAAGTACTTAAATTACTGGGGCGGTAATAAACCAAAGATGAGGGGAAATTCTGGTAGTGGGTGAGATCATCCTTTTTTGGCAACTGAAGAAGACAGTCTTATTCATACAAGTGGAAACTATAGGATTTGTTCAGTTATGTTGTATCTACTCGTATGTACTCACATTATTTATCACGTTATTGGGTGCCTACAATGCTTTGCCACAAAGCCCTAAAAATACATAAATGCCTACTCCAAAAATTCTTAATCGAGGTTGAGTATTAGAACTCAAATACATCCGTTTTTTTAATAAAATGTGTACAATTCGGAAATATTTCCTAATTGAAAACCTCGATACATAATAGGTATGACCTTTGCGAAGTGCGCCAATTTTTTATAATTGTCAACAATTACGAAGTTCGATATTAATTGCCGTAGAACATCAAAACAAACATTAGGTACGCAATACGATCGAGGAATAAAACAATAATTAGGAGGCCATTTGAGTTCTCGGTAATAAGTAAATTAGGGCCACAGCAGACGTGCCACTTTCGATCTAGATTATGCGATTGTATCGATGCAGCATCGCGATTTCGCTACTTTGTGTGTGCGGTACCGAAATCGCGCGATTTAGCAACTCTATCGATGCAGTATCGCAATTTTGCGACTTCATGCTTTCGGACGCGGTATCCGAATCCCGCTTTTTAGCTATTCTATCGATGCAGCATTGAGATTTCGCGACTTCATGCGTTCGGACGCGGTATCGAAATCGTATGTTTTAGCGACTCTATCGGTGCATTATCGCGATTTCACGACTTCATGCATTTGAACGCAGTATCGAAATCGCGTATTTTAGCGACTCTATCAATGTAGTTTTTTTTTTGAAGGGACGCGCGCTGGTAGCTTGAAGAGCTTTTCCAGCTTCACCGGGCAGAGTGGCGAGTACAGAAGGTACTCTAGCCGTTTGGTGATTGTCGGTTGCAGTCGGGCCGTATCGAGCGCATAAGGCGCCCGATCAGTGGCGAACCCAACTAGAGGGTTGCCCACCGCGGTGTTGGACCAAAGTCCAGCCTACGGTGGGCTCACTCTAGTGGGCCCGATCGAGGGGGACTACGGATGCGGCCTGAGGGCACCACGGTAGGCTCGGACCTCGGCTCAGGCCGTGTCCGGGGGACGGATTGGGGACAACCGGCCCATCAATGTAGTATTGCGATTTTGCGACTTCATGCATTAGGACGCGGTATCGGAATAGCGCGTTTTAGCGACTGCTGTCGCTGCGTCGATAAAAGCGACTCAATCGCCGCGTTTGCCGTTTTTAAGTGTGCGGTGTGGAATGTGTAATCGCTGGAATGTGTAATTGCGTATATTTTCAAACCGGCAGACAGTGGTGACTGAGTTTGTTGCGGCGCTTCTTCTCAGCACTTGCCAAATGTTTGTCTCGAAGCGCTGGTAGGGCAAAAAAAGAATGAGACATGTATAGGCTCCTTAACACATTCTCTGCCGCGGCGCCTCGATCCAGTACAGGTGAGGTCACCGATGACCTAAGCGGCAGAGAATGTGTTAAGAGCATTTGACGATTTGCAAGTATTAATTTAATTAGTCTAAACAAAAAAAAGATAATTTTGATTTTTGATTTTGATTTTTCGATTTTTTCTGCATTCTGCTTCTAAAAACGGTAAAAGTTGCACGTGTGCTGTGGCTCTTAGGAAACGATTGTCGTAGTCTACCTCAGAATTAATTGTTTATTTTGCTTATGCCCATATTAGGTGATCGGTGGTTTTGCCGTCCATTTCCTAATTTTCATTTTTATAATTGGTACAGTCGGAAGTATTTATAGAGTTCTTTTAGTTTGTAGAAGCAACCTCAAACGACTTTGATTAATATTTCTGTTTATTGCTTTCATAATTTGTTTTTTTTGTTTAGTTTGTTGTAAACACGGGGCTTTACACAGAAAATTAAACATTAAAATTATGTTATTATTATAATAATAATGTAGGTACTGAAATGAATAAAATTTTCGTTAGTTTTGTAGAGTCGCCGCGTCTGTAGTCTGTGATCAGCTCTGTCGTTCTGAACCTCAACTTGAGTTTGATGATTTCCAGACAGGATAAACAAATTTGGATAGGTACTAAGCTCTTATTTAGAATTGCTTACACGTAATACTCGTATGTTCCACAACAGGAACATAATCATTGAAGAAGAAACCCTTGTATTTTTATTATTCCAAAATATATTTTCAATGGCAACCCTAACATCCACCAAGGATAGGAATAAATAGATTTCTTCGAGTCGCAACACCCGAACTCTTATCCGATCCCTCTACCCGGATGCGGTCTTTACATACAAAAAAGAGTGAATTGCCCGCTCTTATTGAATTATGCCTTTATTCCGCCCTCTGTGAGGCCCGTAGGAGATATTTATGTACGGGAGGCGTTTAAATGATGGATCTTGTGGACAAAAAGTACATACGAATACAGCACGTCAAGCTCTACAGGGTGTTAGGTAAATGGGTATATGAGCCGACACTAACCCATGTTAACATGGTCATATAAATGGTATGGTGAAGTCAGAAAATTGATATCTTCATTTTAATTATTCTAATTTTCATACAAATCGGATTTTATAAAAAAAATGTTGTATGAAAATTAAAAAAATTAAAATGATGAAATCAAATTTCTGACTTCACCATACCATTTATATGACCATGTTAACATGGGCTAGTGTCGGCTCATATACCCATTTACCTAACACCCTGTTTACGGACATTTTATGTAGTTCGTAATAAAAGCCTTTTTCCAAAAAAATCCTGATGTGCGGTCGTCTGCATATTCTGTAGGGTCATTGTGATTGAAAACTATGCAAAAACGAAAAATAATGACTGAGACAAATGTCACAAATTATATTTTGTGCAAATGTTAACCTTAGGGATGTGATTTAAATTTTAAAATAATTATTTGTCGAGTAGAGTTTAATATTTAATTCGGATTATAATTTATAATATCTTCTGCTTTCAAGCTAGATATAGAGACTATTCATAAGACAGTTACGTTTAACTCTTACTGAGTTGGCAACACAATGAAGCTCAAATACAGTCACGTGTCTAGTTTCAAATGAAAAACGGCTTTACATTGATACCAAAGTATTCTAAACAACTTATAAACTTAAATTCCCTTTATAAAATGGTTTCCCTTCCTGATAGATCTACCGAACAAAGGCGCAAATAAAAATCCTACGTTGTTTCAGTAAACAAAAATAGGAGCTAGCGAAAAACTTATTGCTTTTTAGACAACCCCAAAAAACCCTAAACAAAGAGGAGGAGTTCGTCAGTAATGTGTCGACAGAGCCAATTGAATTTCAAAGCCAAGCGTCTACCACAAATTTTATTCAAAGAATAAATCTGAAAATTTGTAGATCTAAAGGCATGAACCAAAAGCGGCGCCGACGCGTCGACACAAAGGATTTCTAAATTTCACGGCTTCCGCCTTGGCTGTTTGTATTTATATGAGGGTAGGGTAAGAAATGACAAACGACTGTGGGGTAGGAACTGAAGTTGAGACAGCCGGCCAATCTTTATGTGCTGTTGACGACTACCTACTAAGGCTGAGTTGCACCACCTAACTTTGGCAGTAACTATAACGATAACCGGTGCTTTTTGTATGGAGTTTGACAGATTTTTGACGTTTGCTAAAGTCAAAGTAAGATGGTGCAACCCAGCCTAAGAGTATTGTCGGTTTACGTTGACAGTCTTTCCTGGTATCGTAAACGTTGAACTTTATCAAGAATATGTTCCTTGTGTTATTTACCTCATAATGAAAGGTAAAATTGAGTATTTACTCAAGCATAGGCTTAAATTGTGTCGTGTAGACGTAAAATGTTTTGTATCTAAGGATACAATTTATTATTTTTAGGAAAGCTGAGAAATGTTTTCAACGAAATAAAGCTACTTACGATGTTATAAGCACCCATTAAATATAATTCAATATGAGCAACTATACACTTTATTTAGGAATATTAGAATTCTTTTAGGCACAGCATTATTTTTCCGCTTGAAAAACTTGCGTATCTACTGTACCAATGATTGACAGAGCTACTCGTACTACAATACAACGTCGTCCGTCAAATCGTCACACTTATCACTCTCTCAGAGTAAACATTTTGCCTTTCATATAAAAGTAGGAGTAAAAACACTTGAGGTTTTGTACGGCTCTACGTTTTATTAATATTGGCTATAATATTATATGTATTTTGAGATGATACCACTGTGTAAACGTGGAGTGTAATGATTTAATATTTCACGTTTTAGATCTTTCAGATATTTCAAATACGAGTAGGTACCTACATTCGTTCAAAAGTTTTAATTACTGATCATAAATAGCTCTACATTACTTGTATTATTTATTTTATGCATGTATTGGCATTATTTTCATCAAAAAATGTCTGCAAACTTTACTAGGGAAACATTCCATCGGGTCACGTGCTAGAAGAAACGTGCCTCCAAAAAATAATAAGGAAATATGAGAATGAGATGTTTACTACAATTATTTATTATTCTTGTCACAAAAAGAAGATATTACCTGCCTATTTATAAAAAATGAGGAGATAATAATACGATGACTCACATAATAATATTATGTACCTACTTAGTACATAAAATATATGTGCAAAAATCATAAACTGATACGATTATACTAGTACCAGTAGATTTTTTGGAAATGACCGAATTTTATATTGGGTAAAGCCACGGGGAAATACTGATTGTTTTACCCGAGCGAAGTCGAAGTGGGCTGCTAGTATCAAGTAACGACATACTAACGCCTAGAGACTTATTGTAGCAATAACTCGTGAAGAGGAAATGTGTTAGTGTTTTTCAAGAATTGCTCACACCTGTTCACAATTGTAGGGCTTTTACGTGAGATTATTTAGCTAAATAAATCAGGTAAGTAGGTATTTCATCTACTTACTTAGCTATCAGCATATTTATCTTAAGGTTTTACAAAGAAATCACCATATCGTCAAGGTAGTTTTGTCATGTCCCAAAAACTATGAAATTTTAACTGTAGTGTACCTATATTTACTACTGAGATACCAGGCCAGACTATTAAAGCCCGTGACTTGTATTTTATAAGTTTTTATTAACATAAATATTTAATAACGAAGTGAAAAATATTTATACCACGCCCCAGGGAACAAGATCAGTAATTATTTTGAATAGAAACTATATCACATTATGAAACTGTTGTCACTTAGTTAAATGAAAGGGTAACGCACCAAATAAATTGTTTCCCAATTAATTGTAATTTATAGGTATTCAATAACCATTTTTCTATTTTAACGGCGGTAACATATTAACCACGTAATACAAATAGGAGAGCCGGCATTTCTCGTGTGAGAATCCATTGCATAAAAATTTGAAATTAATTTCAACTGGAGTTAGTCGGTTACACACACGATCAGAGAAAGCGGGCGCTAATTCGTTTCTAACACATTTCAAATCCCTGTTATTCTTACTAGTTTTAAGTTAGGTAGAGTTTGATGGAAAGAATTACTGATGCAGACAACAAAGCGTCGTTTTATGCGTATGTTTGTGTATTTTCGTTTGGCCTGCAGTGTAAGCGAGTGCATTTCAATAAATCAAAGCAGATGAAGCCGCGTGCGTTAACCAGTCAGCGTCTCTCTGGGTGGTCGCCGGGGCTACGCTTATTTCACGCGGCAATGTACTCCCGATACCACATCAAGCTAAGTACTTGGATTCTTATTGGCTTAGCAATAGAGGCGATTTTGCAAAATAAATGCATAGCCTAATATGCTATCGACCAAACTACAAATAAAATCAGAGTGTCGACGAAGAAATAGTGCCTCTAGATGTTGCAAGACTGTTGCATTTATGCACACCGTAAATTGAGTTATATTCCAGTTTTAAAACTCATCCCAGATCTTAATAAGAGAGGACAAAGTATGTTTCTTGTCAAATTGGGTTTTTTAGGACTTGAAATACTTTTTATAGTGTAGATTATAACAAGTGGGTCACAAAACTAGTGTCTGTTATGTTCTATAACTTGGCCTGACAATGATAGCAATGTTTTAAAGTTCTACCTAAACCTAGAAAAACTAGTAGGTAGTCAGATTTCGGGAGCGGGGTGGAAGCTTTTTAAAAAGGATTATATTTAATTAAACTAAGTGATCACGTCCTCGCCGAGTTGGAGGCGATTTAATAATGATTTAGTATTGTGGCCGATCGCAGTCGTCCAGTACGGTGTTTACAATTTAGTTCTGCTGACACATCTCTTATGTGAATAACAATTCTACGAATGCTTACACTGTAGAGTGGAAAGTGATGACTTATCTTGTTTAGTCTAGAGCAGAGGGAGCTGACGGATGCATAACTCCTCCCTCCCTAAGTGAGAAATTATCGGAAGTTTCATTTTTATGAGTATTCCGATAATTTCGTTTACATAAAATTTTTACATGTTTGCGGAAGGCAATTAACACAATTAACATAAAAAGAATCAAAACTAATACAAATGTAAAGTATGTAAAATAAGAAGTGTCTGTTTCATTTTCACTAGCACTGATTGCTGCACTGTGTTTCAGGGCGTACGACATGTATTTGATTTCATCCAAATTGATTCCATGCATATTGAGTGCGCGTGCACCGGATAGCGTTGCGTTTACAGGTAGCTCGGGTAGGTGAATCACCGGTATGTGTTCTACGATGTCTGATGAAATGTAGAGTCGATGGTGGATCTGCAGGCCATGGATTTCCAGGTCACAGGGCTCATCGATGGTGATGATGTACGTGCCGAAGACTGACTGCTTACTGACTTCGCTGTCGCAATGTTTGGTCAGCGTGCCTTTCAGTCTGCTGTACAGAATCCAGTTGTTCGCGTTGAGCTGCTGGAGTTTTACTTCTTCCAGCTGGATCTGGTGCTGCTTGCAGGAGGTAAGGTCCTTACTGAACCTCATCAGCTGTTCCACGCAGGTAGGCTCGTTATGTAGAGCCTGGTTGTCCGTAGAGCACAGGAAGCGATCGCCGGCGGCAAGCGGGCGACACGGTGTTACGATCGGTAAGTATTTCAAACCCTTCGCCAAAAGGTAAGGAAATTTGGGGAAAATGGAAAGCGTAACGTTTTGGGATTCTTGGAATATAGGAAGTGAGTATATCTTATAATAATTGTAAGTATAATTATCTATCAATGGTATTTCTAAAATAAATGTTATCTGATCCTGTTTCATATAAGATTTTACACAAATAGTTTCTTCTAAATTTAACAAATTACTTTCCGTAGGCTGGTAAACTAAATTGGCAGAGTTTGAAATTAACTTTAAATGATACAATAATTCTGTAGAGTTTACAATTGCTTGGTGTAAAATGGATACTCTACTTAATGCTAATGCTGTTTCTATCCAACAAGCCCAGCAAATATTCCAATCGTTTTGTGTGGACGTTATGTTTTGCAATAGGCTTTCAACTCGTTTCAAGCGTTCATCAATAATAATAGAGTTGTTATTTATTTGCTCTGAAATATTTATGAAACTGTCGAACATTTTTGAGACCAGGGTAATTTTCTTAGATATTATAACTTGATTATTACTCAATTGAGAAGTCAACTTATCATATTTAAGTGCATCATCGTGGTCAAGGTTTCCTGTAATTAACTTTATAAGAGATCCTAATGGATTAATAAGGCCTCGCTTATAGCGTTGCTGTGGTACTAATTGCCTGTATTTTTCTAATGTTATGTCGCGGATGAAATCAGTGTGATATTTATTATTGATAAATTCATGATAATATGGATTGTTATAATCGATTAAAGTGTCTAATTGCCTGTAACTATTGGTTAAACTAACAAGATCGGAGTAAATTCCTTTTAAGTTGATTACTTTAATAATTGTCCAAAAATCTGTTTGCAAAAATGCTTGTCCTTGTTTTACCGGTAGAATGCCTGGATTATCTTTAATCGGTTGCAGTTGAAGGGCCAGCGCCTGCGTCCCTATCATCAGCAGAAGGCACCACCTGCGGAGGGCGTTTTATGTTTTTAATAGGCACTTTGGTAGTCCTATCACCTACTTTAATTGGTAAGATGTTTCGCTTGGCTTTGCCTACAACCTTTGCTTTTACATAACGTGGTTTGTCTTTGCTTTTACGCTTATTTACGTCTTTTGCAAATATTATGTTTCCTTCGGAAAACTCTATATCTGTTTCACCACCTTTCTTTTCCCTAATGGTTTCCTTTTTGGCTGTCGTTTTCTGAGCTATGTATTTATATAAGTGCTTTGTACGTTTCGCATGATCTTGAACTAATTGCTGATAATATTGCTTTTCGAAATTGATTCTAAATGGACTGTCTGAATCTGTATGACCAAAAACTACCTCAAATGGTGTTAACTCAGTTACAGAGTGGATGGTGTGGTTATATGCTATTACTGAATATGTCATAACTGATGAGGCATCTGTACATCGTCTTTCGTATTTAGCCAATCTATAGATCTCTATAATTGTCGAGTGAAAGCGTTCGATAAGTCCCATAGAATTAGGGTTATTTGGGGTTCCGATGTGAAGTTCAACTTTATGTAAATTTAGAAATTCTTTCATGAGTTCGTTATTAAATTCGGTTCCTGGATCTGAGCTTATACGTTTTGGAATTCCGTAGAATGAGAAATATTTCATAAGTGCTCTAGTAACGTCTGATGTTGATTTACTTGGTATCTGTATTGCTTGTCCTAATTTGCTGAAGGCGTCAATTAGGGTTAAATATGTGATTCCTTCAATACTGAAGAGATCAATGAAAATTTCCTGAAATGGGGAATCTTGAGTTTTAGTTAATTGTAAAAATGGTTTTATGGGTTTCCTATCGTATTTCATTTTACGGCAGGCTTCGCAAGCGTTAATGATTGCGGAAACTGTTTGTTGCATGTTAGGCCAAAAATGATTTCTACGAATTCTAATCAATGTTTCCTTAATACCACGGTGGCATGTTTTTCCTTCATGGTATTGGATAACTATTGCCTTTTGTTCACCCTCGTCTTCTATGTAATTTACCCGTTCTGTACACTCGTAAAACTGAACTACATCTTTCTTAAAAAGTTTAATAATTACGTCTGTGAAAATTCGTCTAAGTTGATCTGATTCAAAATAAATGAAATACTTTGTTTTAGGTTTGATATATTCTTTTAAAAACTGTTTTACTAATTCTGCATTATTATCAGGTAAATGTACTTCAAGAACCTTTTGTTTATCGCGCGAAAGGTTTTTGACTGAAAGTTCATTATCGAATCGTTCAAAGACTAATATTTGATTAGGTTTGTTATCGATTGCTTCGTTTAAGATTGGGATGCCTTGTGATTCGGTATCCTTTGCGGAATGAATAGTTTGTGAGTTATTTGATTGTTCATCGACACAGTCTGAATTATTTGACGACGGAATCGGATATTCTGAACCTAATTGTCTACTTCCTTCTGAGGATGTAGAGTCGGAAATTACTATTGTACTTCCTGATGATAATTTTTCTATTTTCTTTACTACTTTATCAACATGTTTTTGAATACGTTTTTCCTTTTTGCTAACATTTACTTTCATGGACTGATTATCTGAATCGAGAGCATTTACTTTTATGCGGGATAACGCGTCTGCGTTTGCGTTTTGTTTATTGATTGATTCATTACGGTAATTAGCGGTTGCACTAGGCATTCTAACGTTGTCTGTGAATTTTTTGTAATTTAAAATGATTGGAATGCATGCAGTTTTAGTTCTGAGGACTCTATTTTTAATGTCGATTAATGCTTCCAATTGTTCCAATAAATCTTGTCCAATTACACCATCGTACCATTTGTGTACGTCATATAAATAAAATTTGTGGTATTTTCTGCATTTAAAAGTTGGAAAAAGGGGAATTTCTATGGTTTTGTTGTGCGTACTTGACGCGTGTGTACTCACAACTTGGAACGGTTCATTTCTTATGAATTCACTGAAATACTGATAGCCAATACGCGGACTGAAAAACGAACGCATGCTGCCAGTGTCGATCATCATGCGAGCATCCAGTTCCGGTAGGTAAATATATGGTAATGTTAATTCTGGATCGCAATTAATATTTATCTGTTCGGTTCTTTGATGGAGGCTGTTTCGTGAAAATCCTGTTGGAATTCAGTTTCCTGGGTTTCCTCGGGAGTTTCCTCGAAATCAGGGTAATACTGTTCGCTGTACATGTTATTATATTCGTTTATAGGGTATTCACAATAATATTGATCGTAATACGACTGTTCTGCTTCGTCGTAGTTCAGATCATTTAAGTTTGTTTCATTTACGTTGTTTGGTTTTGTAGCCGTACGCATAGACACGTCGGTCAGCTGCATACGTGGCGGCTGGACTTGTTGGGCTTGCTGAGCACCGAACTGTGGCTTATAGCCGAATTGAGGCGGCTTGTAACCGAATTGCTGAGGAGGATGTCTATAGCCAAATTGCTGGGGCGGTCTATATCCGAACTGCTGTGGAGGCCTGTAGCCGAACTGCTGCGGCGGCCTGAAACCTGGTTGATGCGGAGGCTTGAAATAGCCGAATTGTTGTAAAGGTTTATTTCCATATTGCTGGAAGGGTTTGTAGCCTTGATTAGGCGGAAGGCCAAATTTAAATTGTGGAGGAATTATCGGTTTGAAAGCATTAGAGCTGACAAAATGAGGCTGATTGCCTGAAAATTTCTGTTGAGTTGGCGTAAACGAATTGTTAGGTTTGGGTTGCGAATGCATTTTGCTTCGCATGTTATATTGGTCCATAAAGTTTACTTCCTCGAGCACAATCGAGAGGGCGGCTTCCAAAGTGGACGGTGCCTTTAGTCTCACAATGCGCACAAGGTTTTCTGGTAAATTATAGAGAAACACGTTTAACGCGGTGTTGTTGTATATGGTGATTTTGGCGTGACGGATTGACTCGTCTGCTATGGTGTTTACTTTGGATATAAGCATTGACCTGGTTGATTGCACGCGGTTGCAAAAGTCTGTGTACGATTCATTCGATCTGATTTTTAGTGATTCTAATTCGATATTAATACATGCCTCACTACGCGGGTCTCCAAAATGTTGTGTCAGAATTTCTTTAAGTTCCGACCAGTTTGTTAAATTTTCTTGTTCTGATAACAGTGCTGCTGCATTTTCTGTAAGGCGGCTAGTGATAGCGTGGTACACGTATAAATCTTGCTCAACCCCACCTCTATATCTCGATATAACATACTCACATTTTTTAAGGAACAAATTTAGATGTTTTTTGTCACCATTAAAAAATGGAATTAATCTGAGCATCTCGTTGGGTATTGGCGTGATTTGTACGGATTCGATTTGTGGTGAAGCCATTTTACTGAATTTAAATTTAGTTAATTAATATGCGCCAGTCAGAATTTGTAACAGTACTTTACACAATATTCACAATTAAAATACACGTAATCACAATAAAACACACAATAAAATAAAAATACACAGTAAAAATAAGAGTGGTTATTAATTTAATTGTTCAATTTCGAGAGACAATTAACTTAACAACTTTAATAATTTTTACTTTACACAATAAACTTATTTAATTTAATTCAATATTCAATTTATTTACTTTATTTCACTTTATTTCACTTTATTTACTTTATTTCAATTTATTTACTTTATTTCACTTTATTTACTTTATTTCAATTTATTTACTTTACTTTGTTTCAATATTTAATTCACTTAAATCTAAACGAAAAGTGTTAACGATAAAGTTTTATGACGAAAACACAAAATGCGATACCCTGGGAGAAGTTCTATCCCGGAGTAGCAATATTTCCCTACGATTTAAAAAGCATGAAAAATACACAGAGGATAAGGAGTGGAAGGATTGGCGAAAAGTTCTACTCACCAACCGACCGTTCTCTGCATACTCGTTCCACCCGTACTTCGATGACAAATTTATTTGGTTCGGCGGATTTATTAGTTTCCCGTAGTATCACGAATTTAAACGGCGGATTTTGACACCAATCGCGTAAACTTTAGGAAAACTTGCAGCAATAAATCCTACCGGCTGCGCCAGTCAGATTTCGGGAGCGGGGTGGAAGCTTTTTAAAAAGGATTATATTTAATTAAACTAAGTGATCACGTCCTCGCCGAGTTGGAGGCGATTTAATAATGATTTAGTATTGTGGCCGATCGCAGTCGTCCAGTACGGTGTTTACAATTTAGTTCTGCTGACACATCTCTTATGTGAATAACAATTCTACGAATGCTTACACTGTAGAGTGGAAAGTGATGACTTATCTTGTTTAGTCTAGAGCAGAGGGAGCTGACGGATGCATAACTAGGTATGTACTTACCAAAATACACTTTATATTTGTGTTTTGAAAATAAAAGTTAATTTAGTTTGTTTAGGGAAAATCTTTGAAAAGAGGAAAATTTCTTCTAATCTATTTTGTCTTAATTTACAAAAATAAGTGACAAATCATTAGTAATATTATCTAAATAAGGTCTTCTGTAGATGCAGGCCTCTTCTAACCGACCAATCTGGAAATATCTGCTTAATGATTGAATTGTTATCCAAAAATGTGCAATTTAATAAAATTACAAAGAAAGATGAGAACATCATCATAAAAAAATGTTGTAGAGACAAATAAATATCTACTGCTAGTTTGGGTCTCACTGGCAAATATTTAAATAGGTTAATTTCTAGTGCATAGTTTAAGTAGGTACATTGTTATTTAGTCAAGAATATGTATATCTTTTTGGAAAATAAATATTTATTATTATTATTATTTTATAAATATAAGACGTTTTGTTGTAAATATAAGAGAATTTATTTTAATAAGCGGTACATGCTTTGACCAAGCATTTTAACCATTCCAGCACCGATTTATCGCACCGTAAAATTATAGTACAAGAGCGTTGATACCAAATCCGGCAACCGCGAGACGACAACAGATAAATCGATTTGAGAACTCGGACGTGTGCCTTAAATACGTTATTTATCGTATCGAGTTGCTGAATATTCGATATTTATTCGAGATACCCTTTGTGAGCACGGAAAGACTATTGCTTGTTATATTTAATACGCTTTTCCAAATCAAAGTTATTGTAATGATAAATAATATTGGTAAGTAGGTACTGTGGAGGAAAAGTTTTACGATTATATCATTCCAATATTAATATTATACTCCGGTTAGATTTGTGTTTTTTCATGTTTTTACCGATGGTGATTTTTTAAAAAACGCGCCTCTCTGATGGTGCTTTTCTGGAACTTTTAAGAAAACAAAAAGTACCTAATGTACTCGCACTAAACGCAAAAAAATCGCAATGTTTTAAACAAAATGGAAACAATTTTATTGTTAAGTTTTCGAACTCCACGCAGAAAGCCAGGTTTTAAATATTACAAGATCTGAGGCACTTCTGCACTCAGACATAGATTACGACTTTTTTATAATTTTTATAACTTTTTTAATCTTGAAAATAAATTCTGAAATGTTATATTCCTACTAATTTGAATATGACCTTATTTTGATAGCAAAGCAAAATAATGTTCAATCTCCATTTGAGTAAATTAACATACTTTAATTATGGGACAAATTATTGGGACGTAAATAAAGACAATCAAACAAACTACCGCGCATCCCTAGTACGCTACTGAATTCCACTGCAAGTGAAATCCTTGGTGGTTCATTCCGTAGCGGGATTTTAATTTCTTTCTCTTTTAAAATATTCAGTGGAATAAGTTGCTAGAATCACTTAGACCGTGGTCCGGTAAATTGTTACAATTTTCCGTTCGAAATATTTAAGTCCTTTCTACATTTTGTGGAAAAGAGGCACGGAAGAGTTTTAAATGTGTGTTCAAAGTGGGAAAAAGTGATACAGGTACGTAGGTACAGTCAGTGTCAAATAGTTCGTGACTAAACCAAAGTAGCCAAAAACTTCGCAACACGTCTTTGTTTTGTTACAATTGGAATATGGTTATCAACTTTTTGACCACTTTGGGTGTCACGCACTGTTTGACACTGACTGTATGCGAATATCTAGTGCATATTACAAATCCACTTATGTTTTATTCGTGTGAGTTATTGAAAGAGCTGTTTAATTCTTCGAAGCTATAAGAGAGCTTAAGACAGTTATTAGATCCACGAACGGAAAATATGGCCTCTGAGCTTTTTCAGTAGGTAACCCTAATTACTTGTGAATGGTCCTCATGTCAGCTGTTAGATCTTTGGCGTAAAAATAATACACAATTTGTTTTCTTCTCTGAACTCATTAATCATTTCTACAAGTACAGACGATAGCACATCAAGCTAAATATTGTAGCGCCTTATTTCGATGTAATAGGTGTTATTTTGCAACAAAAAGGTAAAAGCCTGATGTGCTGCTGCCTGTACATAGTACGTTGATATAATATCTTCGCCTGCAGCTGTTTTTATATTGAAAGAAACATAATACAGGGATTTTGATATAATATTTTGACTAATATTATATATTTTCATGACGACGCGACTTATGAAAATATTTGTAAGAATAATATACATATAATGTACCTATTTATGATATGACGTTTTTTATGAGATATGAAAGTTCTTTCATATAACTTTGTTTTACACGTAGGTACGCTAAGCAACAGTGAATTTCAAAAGTGTAGTTAAAGAATTCCAAATTATGTTATTTCAGGTTTTTATACTAAAATGCTTGTAATCATGTACGTATGCTTAAGTGGAGCTGTAACATCTCCTGCCGTTTCTTTATTGTAAAATAGACGGAACCTTGAAATTGAGGGCTGATTTTAAGCACGGCAAAAATATACAAAAAGATTAAACGTACGCCAGCAAACGAAGCAAGGAAAGAACAAGGATGGAGCAAACGCAAATTACGTTTTTTCAGGTGAGCAACAAACAGACGTACAAGTTAAAACAATTTGCAGACGCCACTTGAAAGTGTTAAGTGAATTTGGAAATGTTTAGGAGCGGGCGAGCGTTCAAATTGAGTCAAACAAACGAAACTCATCGACAAGATTCTATCGCGAGGAGTTTAAGAGCAATTTTTCTCTTAAAGCCAAACAAATGAGGCGCCATTAGATGGAGTGAGAGCGCTTAATCTATTTCTGACGAGTTCAGTGACGCCGACAAAGACAAATCGACATTTGCCTACCCACACGGCGCGAAGGCGTCCCACTTCTGTTTCAATTCCACTTTTATTTGCGGATTAACTTCTTATTAGTCATTGTGCTGCGCCCGCTCCGGCCTGCTATCACAAGCCTTATGAATGGCTCAATTATTTCGCCGACTCAGTACGAATTCATCTAGAGAATTCAACCGAACTCTAAGCATGACGAACCGTATCTTTTTGTTCTATTTCTTCGAAACTTCTGTCTTACATTTTAATCCTTCCTAGCTTAATGGATTACAATAAAAATACGATACATCAGTGTCATATTAAACATGTGTACGACTTTAGTGAGTGTAGTAACAGGGTATTAATAAACCGACAACATATTTATGCCTCCCAGTGGCAGATATAATGATGTCGATAAATTTCGAGTGATTAAATATTCGAGGCTCAACTGTCAAGGAAGTGCTTTAATGGCTGTAATCTCATACGATATGTGCTTTAGATCACTTTGCTAACGGTTAATTATATTCAATTCCAGGATTATGTTATACTAATTGGTTGGTTAACCGTGGCGGGCACATTAGCTCGTTCAAGCTTTAGACAGATTTACGCTGACTTTTTGTCTGCTCTCGTTAAATCAGAGAATGTTATGTAGGAAACAAACGTAGCAATTTCGTCTGTTTCCAATTTTGATCCTAATAGTCAAGAAGATAAAGCTTCAAATGCGCTGTTCAATAATGATGATTCAAAGGGCTCTAAACAGTGACGAGCAAAAATAAATAAAAGGAATGAACGAGAGCGCGTATTTCAGAACCGACAAGTTGAAGAATGTCGAAATGTGTCATCTGTCAGTCGGTATTTAAAACGATATGTTATTCTGTATGTGTCGTAGGAGGCGTTCGTCGTGTATCTAAATAGGTGAAGCAGCTGTCTCGTTATAAAAATCAAGCATTTTCTTAGTAACCAATGAAAATTCCTGTGTCAGAGTGATTGCTTTAAAGTTTTATGCAATACATTAATAGTTTTACAAATAAATCACATTGGCTTACTCTAAATAATGCGGTGGCGTTCATTCTTTTCGAATTGGTTGAGGAATTTTCGTTTTCAAATTCCACTGAAAAATACAACCGGAAAAAACACATTTTTGGCTAAAAAAAACATTCTAAACAGATCAGTCCAAGAGAGTTATTTTCTTGTTAAAAGTGTTTTATTAACGAAAGACGTAAATCGTCTAAAGAATTTTTATTTAAAAAGACACTCCCAGTTTTACCCAGTGCTCCTTTTTTACATTCTTTTAAAGTTTCAAACAAAACCAGACATCGATAGTTACTTCTAACAATTTTGTTACGGCAAGCAATTTAACGAAAAATAATATCTTGGCACACATTTACTTTTTCGTTCGAGCTGACCGCCCCGTCGTCAATGGAAGTATTATGTTGCATGCTCAGCACTCGTGCACTTGAAATGCTTAGGTTCCTGATATATTGGGCCTTACAAGCACAGGCGGTAGCGATACGCTACCAATAATAGCTGGATTTCTTTGGCGATCAAATCAAAAAGGAAAATAACTAAGGACCGAAATTGGTCGATGACATAAAAAAAATCGTGGTGGCCAGTGTCATGCGCCGAAGAATACAGTTGCATTAGGATGCAAATCTTGTTTATTGTATTTGAAGCTAGTTGACACCACTACTTAGACCGGATTGCACCATCTTACTTTAACTTTGACAAACGTGAAAAATCTATACAAAAAGCACCGGTTATCGTTTTAGTCATGGTTAAATAGTGGTGTAATTCAGTCCTTGTTACATTTTATGTGTCCTACTTTTCAGGGCTCGAATTTTGTTTTCTATCTAACTGTGATAGTAGTAAAACGCTCTCCCTTATCACCGTGCCCTCACCCAAGTGCAGTAAGCAATAACGATTTTCCGCAAACTCCGCGAGGTAATAGCTGTTGCCGGCTATATCGAGTGCATCGTGATTTCCTTCGTTATGTTCTTTGTGACATTGTTAGAAAAATGACCTTACTTAAGGGTTATCTTTTGTGCCAGGTGTCAAAAAGTCTAGGGTTTAACATTGCAACTTTGTAGGAAGTTTAATCATAGATGGATATTTACTATAGCAGGTAATACAGTATGACCGATATAGAACTGCTTGGTCTAACGTAGTAATTTTGTTTAATTCTTGATATGAGACGTATGTCATATCAAGAATTAAACCAAATTACTGAGAATAAATGAAATTAATGAGAAAATAAGTGAGAAATTCATTTAGGTAAACAATAAGTTTAAAGGTTCTAGAGCCAAATTTCAATACACACAGCATCGTCCTAACCAATATAGCCAAATAATCTACAAAAGACTATAAGGGATCCTATACCTTCGTAATAAGCTCTATTTTGCAATTATTATTTATAGCCTGATGTACTGTCGACTGCTCCTACATAATATTAAAAATAAACGTAGGTATAAAACGTTTATTTCTCATAATGAATGAGACCTTTAATAATGTGGAACATTAAACGAATTTACATGGTTACCGATGTTTTTCCCTGTTACCGTCCGTATACAAAAATGTACCTAATGGTGTATTAAATACAGAAACATAAATAACGAAAACAATTGGAAAACCTTCTGTCAAAGTGACAGATGACGGTTCCGCTAACATGCATTTAGTCGGGGGAGGAAAAAATGGCCGCCGACTGACTGTCAAATGCAATATTTTTAGGGATGTTTGTTTTGGAAATGTTTAGCAATTCGTCTGAACAATGTTGTGTGTGCTTTGGATGTACAACATTATTTTACGACAACAGTATTGTACGGATAAATTTCAACATGTTTGTTTGCGATTTAAAGATCAAAATAGGTTTAATAAGTGCCTAAATTCACAAACAAAACAAGGATAAATCGTTTCTGAGTAGAGCAGAATGTAGACTTATTTCTACGGACAAATGTTTTTGCAGGTTAACGAAAAACCCCCGGACTGTTTCGACGTACGACTTATTTAAAAAAATATCATAGGTATTTTATTAAATCACAACCAATCCTGTTGTATAACAACAATCAAACACAATACATAACGTCTGACATCAAGAATGATACACAATAGAGGGAAACAAGAGACAGGAATTTACAAAATACCTTTTTAATTAGCCTCCCTCCACCACCCACAAGGTGGACCGACGACCTCATAAAAGTAGCAAGAACGCGCTGGATGCAGGCCGCTGCCAACTGGTCATTATGGAAGTCATTGGGTGAGGCCTAAGGTCCTCACGCGTTTACAAAACGCGCGACAGCATCGCTACTAACGCGCGTTAGTCGCATTTGCAGTTTAGGTTAGTGTCCGTGACTTCCACTCGGCATGGGGCCCACTGAAAACCAGCGTCGTGGCCTTCCCCACCGTGGGCCACGTCATATTATTATACTGAGTGGAGTCCCATTGCGATGGGCATCGCTGTTGCGACAGGATAGAACTGCTCAGTTCACTTTTTATTTCCTTGTAATATTTATGTGCTATTTCTGTCTTTTTTTTCTGTATACGTTCTCTGTCATGTATAAGTGATGTTCATCGTAATAAATGTTCCTTTCTTTCTTTCTTTCAACGCACTACCGAACGATGCCAACACGCTACTAACGCGCTACAGCAGCGCGACTGCATCGCTACAAAAAGTCACCGTGGGCGAAGGCCCTAAGTTCAGCAGCGGTTGTCCTATGGCTGAAATGATGATGATGATGATGATGAACCCTCCCTCGTGTCGCGCAGTCGGGTGAAAATATCATGAAGTTCTCAAACACCACGGAAATCAAGGGAGTACCGTTTTAGTTAAACCCTTTATTATGTTTATTAACTCGTGAGAGAAATAAAGTTTTATGAGGACTATTACCAAGTTTTCTAATGCAGGAATTGAACCGGGGGCGAATTAAAACAACTCACAAAGTGAAATTAGAGAGTTCAGTTATCAACGGAGGGCTGAGGGTGCTTGTAACTTCGCGGATTAGCTGTGTAAACTATTGTTAATTGCGATTCCCGTAAGTTTTGGGAACTTTCGTTTTTGCTTTTTAGGCATTTTCACGGAGATAAAATATGACGATAAAAATGTATACTTAATGATTTTTCAGTTACAACTGCTTATAGTCTCTCTTATGGCGCAAAAGCGTTAAATAGGCCCGTTAGCCTTTCGTGGTAAGCTAAATATGCTTGTCTTCACACCATAATACACTCGACATCAAATAAATCGCACCTCCCGCGACAAGCATTTTCAAACGTATTCATCCCCACTTCCCACCAATATTTCCACCATTGAAAAGCCTACTTCTAAACTTCATTTCATGAAAGGAAAGGTTTTTACCCCAAAAATGTGTTTTTAGAAGGATCCAGAGTCACTTCTTCAAAAAATAGGTAGTTACGCTTAAGCCAACATTTATGGCTATAAAACTGTTAAGTTGGGATTAATCGCTTTCTTTCTTTCTTTCTTTTCAGCCAAATGACGTCCACTGCTGGACAAAGGCCTCCCCCAAGGTTTTCCACAATGAACGGTCCTGCGCTGCCCGCATCCAGGCTCTTCCCGCGACCTTTACCAGATCGTCGGTCCACCTAGTAGGAGGCCTGCCCACGCTACGTCTTCCAGCCCGTGGTCGCCACTCGAGAACTTTCCTGCCCCAACGGCCATCGTCTCTACGAGCTATGTGCCCCGCCCACTGCCACTTGATTTTAGCAATTCTGCGAGCTATGTCGGTTACTTTGGTTCTCCTGCGGATCTCCTCATTTCTGATTCGATCACGCAGGGAAACTCCGAGCATAGCCCGCTCCATCGCCCTTTGGGTGACCTTGAGCCTTCTTATGAGGCCCATAGTAAGCGACCACGTCTCAGATCCGTATACCATCACTGGCAACACGCATTGGTCAAATACTTTCGACTTAAGACACTGCGGTATTTCGGACGTGAGTATATGGCGAAGCTTCCCGAACGCTGCCCATCCGAGTTGGATTCGACGATTGACCTCTTTCTCGAAGTTGGACCTACCTAACTGGACTGTTTGTCCCAGGTATACATAATTGTCAACAACTTCGAGTGTAGAGTCTCCAACCTTCAGAGGAGTGGGTGCAACACGGACATTAGACATGATTTTTGTCTTGTCCATGTTCATTCTGAGGCCCACTTGTTGAGAGGCTCTACTGAGGCCATCGAGCATTGTGCCTAGATCCTCCAAGGTCTCAGCCATGACTACGATATCGTCCGCGAATCGAAGGTGGGTGATGTACTCGCCGTTGATATTTATGCCAAATCCGTTCCAGTCCAGAAGCTTGAAGACATCTTCCAGGGCGGTGGTAAACAGTTTTGGAGATATGACGTCTCCCTGTCTTACCCCTCGCTGCAACTGGATAGGTTTCGAGTCCCGATCCTGGAGGCGGACCGACATTGTGGCGTTTTTGTACAAACCCCTTAACACTTCGATATATCGATAGTCAATTTGGCACCTTTGGAGAGACTGTAGCACTGCCCAGGTCTCGACCGAATCGAAGGCTTTTTCATAATCCACAAACGCCAGGCAAAGTGGTTGATTATACTCCTCGGTCTTCTGTATAATCTGCCTTAGCGTATGTATGTGGTCTATGGTACTAAAGCCTTTTCGGAAACCGGCTTGTTCGGGAGGCTGGAAGTCGTCGAGCCTGCGAGCGAGACGATTCGTAATGACTCTCGAAAACAGCTTGTAGACATGGCTCAGAAGTGAGATGGGTCTATAATTCTTCAACAAGGTTTTGTCACCTTTTTTGAAGAAGAGTACCACCACACTTCTGTGCCATGTCGTAGGCGTTTTTCCTTCGAGGATGACGGAATTGAACAGCTTCTGAAGAGCCCTTAGTACCGGCGTTCCGCCTGCCTTCAAAAGCTCAGCCGTGATTCCATCATCACCCGGTGCCTTGTTGTTCTTCAGCTGTTTGAGAGCCATTCTAATCTCGTACAGACTGACGTCCGGGATATCTTCGGTATAGTGTCGGGTCAGTCTAGCTCTTGGGTCTTCGGCTAGATTTGTGACAGGTGCGCGTACAGTCGTGTATAATTGTCCGTAGAACTTCTCAACCTCTTCCAATATCTCCGGCCCCGACGAAATGGCTCTGCCATCCTCTGTCTTCAGCTTGGTCAGTTGACTTTGGCCAACAGACAAATTAATCGCTATCTATCTGTTAAAGAGGACACGTGTGATCAATATTTGGTTTTATAACCATAAAAATTGGTCTAATTGATCCCATAGGTGAGCCCAAAGTGGGGTCTTTGTTCAAGTCACATTTATGGTATATGTTAATCATTTATTGAGCAATTAAATGTGTTTTTTTTAAAGGATATTTACTGGTCTTTCAAATAACAACAATATTTTCGGGGCACTATGATTGTGTCAGAAGAAAATCTTTAAAGTTCGCGTCGCGGAAGATGCGGTTTATTTGATGTTGAGTGTATTTCAGAGGCAGCGAGGTTCGAACCCACGTTCCTCGGATCTCGATTCGGCCGGTCTTGCACCAACACCATCGGGCTTATTTCCATTCTCATCTAACGTTAAAAAATGCAGTGAACGCAATCTAAACATAAGCTAGTTATAGAGATTCACAGGAATATACAAAATAATTTGGTACCTTTATCACATAACACTAGAAGTCTTTAAAAAAAATAGAAATAACCTAAGTACTTTGTAGTGGCTTATACCCAACACTCATAAGCATAAATCCTTTCGCATGAATGAATAACTAAGTGCTTGTCATGGCGCCATGCGTCTACTTTAGCTGCTGTTGGGAATTGTCACCTATCCTGACAAGCATTGAATCCAAAATGTAGTGATAAGAAAGACAGGGGAGATAATTCAGGAACGGCATGTCAAGGATTTCTAGATATTTATCTTTGGTTTGCGGTATATTTGGTTTTGTGGCTGAAAGTGTAGATCATTGTATACTGAAATACTACACAGTTACGAGCACATGACAACGTCTCAGAAAAACATATTGTTATGTATCATCCATAATCTGAAGAAACTCAAGAAGATTAATTACAAGACAGACGTTTAATCTCGAAAAAGTTTGCAAAAGAAAAATGTAGGTAAAGAAAGTCGCAAACGTGACCAAGCCGTATCAAGCTGTCGGTGTCAGTGGTCGAAGTTCAGGATTTCAGATATTTATTACGATCCTGTGGGATCCCGGGAATTTACGCGCTTCCCGATAAAGGTTTAGTTGTGCCGCAATTGGTTTGCTGTGAAATAAAAATAGACGTGAGTGAGAAAGTAGTGGCTGACTGAAGAAGTTTGTGGAAACTTACATTTTACGACCTGACCTATTACTCGTAATAAGTACTTTACCAAGATATTTTAAAATAAAATTAGCTATGGAATGGTTTGCGAAATAATTTGATACGTACCTATAAAATTAAAAAGGTAAATATTCTTTGGTAAATGTAGATGTATGTGGAATGATTAAAATAGATGTCTTGGTAAATAGTGTAAATCTGTGAATAAACCATGCTACATTTGGCTCTATGATGCTCTACCATAATCTCCAAAGTTAGCAAAAGTAATTTGTATTTAGTATCATTACTGTCGGTGAAGATACAAAGACACTAATACAAATCACTAACTAAATACTAGAATCTATTTGAATTTCAGCTATCAAAGTAGTAACTACAGTAAACGTATTTTTCCATGAAACGTTTTCGTTTTAAAAGCACGTTCTGGTGCCACATCTTTAAAATACGCGCCCTCATCCAAACGAGTTTATCCACATGATTGGTTTTCAACCAAGCACTGTTAGGAAAAAGGCCAATAATAATGAAATCAAAACTCGTATTGTTTGCTTTAGCTGAATAAAGCCGACCACATTTGCACACACACTCAAAATAAGAGTAGAAGGCTCACTAAATTTGTTGTCGTTATGAAGTTCTTATATTTAATAATACACAATATACTAGCGACCCGCCCCAGCTTCGCACGGGTGTTAAGTATCATGAATCCCTCTATCTATTACATAAACAAACCGCATCAAAATCCATTGCATAGTTTTAAAGATCTAAGCATACATAGGGAGAGACAGTGGAAAGCTACTTTGTTTTATACTATGTAGTGATAATTTGCTGAAAATAATTTAAAATATTCCTGTGGTTACTTTTAAAAACTGACTTAGGTATAGTTTATTGATCGATACGAGAGAATAAAGGTATTGACCTTCGTTAAAAGAGTCAATCGAAAGGCTGGCAAATGCCATACGTAATGAAAAAAAACAAAATCATCATGTTATTAGTTGTAGACGGTGCTATTTTGCAACAAAAAATATAGTTTCATGTATTGACACTAATTTAATATTAAGACAAAGTTATAATGGATGCTTAAGCAAATTAGAGAGGCGTGACTTTTAAATCCATTAGGTTCTAGTGCACAAATAAGTATGTTAGTTAGATGTTATGTACACAAAGATGTTATTTAGATATTATTATTATGTGTTATAAGAACTGCTTTTAATGTAATTATAAAAGAAGGGGACCCACTGTCTCCACCTACATTTTGTCTAGCCGGTTAATAAATCGTGCGTCACGCCGCACACGCGTCCGTACAAGTTAACAATGGACGACAAGGCAATTTTAGCAACATCATCGATATTCCTACACCGACCCACCGACCGACCGGGGAATTGGACGCAAACAGTACTGCGGTTCAGTAAAAATAAAGCGGGAATCTTTACAGCAAATATCGGGGATTATTACTTTTATTAATGTTGATGAATAATATTCTTCGATTTCACAAGGGAACGTGATTTTCGGTGTGTAATAATTGATGTGTATTTAAATGTATTATTAATGAGATGACTGCTGTAATTTTCAATTTGTAGAGTTTTGTTGTATTTATTTTAAGTGAATTTGAATTAATGAAAAGGTTCGTTTTAAATTCAATTATGTGATTTATTTAATTTTGTTATTTTTATTTTGCTATTACTTCAAAATTAGTTTTTTTTTTTATATTCAAAGAAAAAATATTCACATTTTCCGAAAAATAAAAACGCTCCGTTAATACGATCATCAATTTCTCTACTGAAACTTGGAAGAATAAGATAAGATAAGCTAAGCAAAATAAATCATTTTAAAACTGGAAAATTAAATTATTTGACTGAAGTAGGTACGTGAACTAAACTTGACTAAGCGACGTTTTGAAGCCCACAGATTCAATCAAGATAGGTCTTAAAATTTATTTCTACTGCCTGAAGAGCACACACCCTACTGAATTTACTAAACACATTTTCCCCTACTGACAATCGAAGGGAATGACTTTGATTGATCTTTCGAATTTTTAAAGAACCTTACAGACCTTATAACTCCAATTTTCTCAATTTATTTAGCCTGATATCGTCCCGTCGTCTAGGGGACAACTATCACAGCTGTTCTTTTGCTCTAACGACCTAGTATTACGTTTACAAACATTCTTTATAGCCAGGACTGTTGTGGCCCCAGGGTAATCAAGACCCGCTCTAGCTTCGCCACGTGAACTCATTTTGTTTGTGCGTAGGTAGTAAGAATTGTTTTGTAGAAGAAAAATGTCTTTTGGTGTTTTGTTGAAAATTTTAATGTTAATTAAATTACGTAAACATAATGAGGATAAATCTTACTCCGCTGGTCGAGTAAAAAAGATAAATTATTTTCTAGTTTAAACAACAACAAGTTAGTTGGTATTTCGTAAATAACTGTAAAGATGCGATATACAGGGTGGAATTTTGTAATGCCACCTGGAGGGAAAGTACTCTTAATACTGTAGATAGAAAATTTTACTGAAAGAAAACATTCCTTTACTTTTGAAAAGGAAGAGAACTGCATTCATAGATTTTCGATTTTTTTTCGAAAATTCACTACCATACCATACAATTTTCTGTAATTTTTAACAGATTTTAGTTGATTCGATTCCCGGGTGTAGCAAGCAAATTTTTGGATATCTTTGAATGCAGTTCTATTTCTTTTCAAAAATAAAGTAATGTTTTCTTCGAGAAATATTTTCTATCTACAATATTTTTACTTTCCCTCCAGGTGGCATTACAAAATTCCACCCTGTATATCAGGCACATATTTTTGATAGTTTTGTCTCATTCAAACATTTTATAAACAGTCAATTGCAACTGTAAAGTGATCCCATCTCACGGAGCGATGCTGCTTTTAGCGGGTAGTTTTACTAACTGATCCTGAGAGACCGAGAAACGAGGAATGCATTCTTCTCACGTAAGAAAGGCATCAAGTTTCGCAAAATAAACACGTTCTTGAAATTACTTTGCATTTCGTAAAATATGTTTTATAAAAGCTATGAAAAGGTAAGTTGAATGATAAGTTTATTTCAGAATAAAAAGCTGAATTTTCATGAGGTGTGCTTGAAATAAATAAAAAACGGGTAATAATGCGAATTCACACTAAATCTATTATGAGAAATCAGAGAGCGATTGCATTGTGTTTGATTCACTTTTTGGTATTATTCTACTTTTGGTAACGCCGTGTTTTAGGGTTAAGTGATGTTACCAGCGTTTCAGTTTCAGTTGAAACGCCAATGAAATTAATGTGGCAATTGGATTGACATAAAGACGATAATTCACCTCAGTTTGTATGACCTTTTGATCTAGAAGAGGTTTATTCTCTGTCAATACTAATAAATTCTCCAAGCACAATAGTAAACTGTGGCAAAACGCAGTGTCCACTGGCAGATCTGGCAGATATATTATTGAGTTATAAATAAAACAGCAGTAAACTTTAGGATAGAGCATCGGTCTTATTTAAGACCCTTTGATGATCTTCTATTTTGCTCGTAACAAATTACAAAGACAGAAGGATTACCCTGGTAAGCGACACGCGTCGAACCAAAATACTTTAGTTCGATTGGGCTGGCTTTCAGAGGATTGTAGGCTCTAAATGTATGTCGTTAGAGTTTCAGTACCTGTCGTGTTTAACTGAGACAAATAAAGTATCAGAGAACAATGGCTGTGGAGTCAGTGAATAATTTTAGCCGAGCATCGGCGCGACGCGTCTGAGCGAGACAAGGAATTAAATACGATGGAAGCGACGTGCGCTCAACTCAACGATGCAAGATGCATAATAATTGTGACAAGCGATGTTGTAGGCACTTGTCAAATTATAACTTGTACAGTTAATTAGGTGCGCCGTGACAACGTGTTCCATTGTTGATTGGTGCAATTAATGCTGACTATGTCACTACACTAAAGCTGAGTGTACGACATTGACATTTTAGAGACAAAAAACCCTAATACCGACGATCCGATTCAGTTTAGGGCGGTAGAAGAAAAGGTAACAAAGAATAATTTTAGAATAACTTTCAAGGTTTAGTTGTTTAGATAAAGGACACGGATGTAAGCCTCATTTTAGTAACAAACGTGCTCTAATTCTTTCATCACCATAGATAAAAATATATATTTTAAGAGGGCTTTACATTTTACAGCGAACTTTTAAAAAGTGGTATTGTATTTCAAACAACTAAAAACCGAATGGAATCACTGCGACCAACCCGTACAATATTCATGTCATAAAAAGAAAAATAGAAAAAAGGGCATCCAGCAAAAACGTGTCTTCGTTAACCGCGCTATCTTTACCGCCCTCCGGGGAAATAACGTACTGTCACGCAGAATATACGGGACCGCGCTACAATTAGAGATCGCCAGAAATTGCGTAATTAGAGCCCATTAATCGATCTTCCAAACGACGCACGGTTACTGAGGAAATTAAATGCGCTGTGTATTTTGTTTTGTTAGAATGCTTATTTTGTTAGATGATGTTGGAAAAATCTTATTAAAAGTGTAGGTCATCATTTTTCTCATATTATCTTGGAAAAACTGATTGCCGAAACTAGTTAGGTAGGTTATGAAATTAATCTTACATAAATTATGTGCTTTTGCAAATATTGGAAGATTATCTCTACATAATTCCAATGATAATCATCATCATCATTATCATCAGGTAATTTCGTCTTCCCTGGAGAAGAACTACCTCTCTAATTTATCACAGGCAAATGGAGATAGTTTACAGTATAATTAATTGGATTTAATTACTGCAATCTAATTAAATCCGATTAATAGGTGCAATGGATCAATGGTAAAACATTAAAATTCAAATTTTAATAAAAACATTACATTAGGAGTGTAAATTATATAGTTATCTCTATGTATTAGGCAAAATAAACGCAAATAATTTACAAAACTAATCCTATTTCTGCTCCTCAACAATAAGTTACACTGTGCAGTTTAACCATGCTCCCTCCAGATACCCTCTTTGTTATGTGGAAACCGCCAGGAATTTGATAAGCCACTGTGAAATATTTGACGGCAATAACCCGGATTAGTGGTGTGGTCGGTGTAGAGGTTTCGAAGAAGCTTCATCAGCTGTGATGATCGTCTGGTTAATATTTGGATGGTGTCTGAAATTGGAATTTAGGCAAATTAAGCCTTATTAACTTCATTGCAGGTCACAACGTTCTACTTCAAATATGGTCAGACACAGGACATGTTAATAGATCTAACAGTCAGATGTCATCATACCACCCTTAGGGTCCTGACTAAGTTGAACAACTAACAATTCTAATTAGCCAGAAGAACTTAGGTAATAATGCTTTTACCACATTACGGATAAATGAATACCATAAATAATGGACGAAATGGTCATCCATCTACCCATCTGTTGTTTAAATTCGGTGATCACTTCCTAGGCACTAAGCTAGGTGACTAAGCTATAAACTCTATATTTGACGGTAGTAACACAGATCAGAAGGTAACACAAATTAATAGAAGATAAGTGATCATTTAGTTTAGAAGAGTGATAAGTAATCATTTAGTCTCTGAAAATATAAAAAAGTCACCCAAAAAATATAAAAGCATCTACTATACCGCACATTTTGGTCACCAAAATACTCGTATGTCTTCTACATTATAGTCCAATCGGAAGCGAATCGGAAACAGTTTCGGCCATAATTCTATGTGTGGCTCTCGCGCACTTTTTGTCAGCATTACTTACCCCAACCGCCGTTAGATGGTCACGGGGAGAATGATGTTGTAGGCCAAGGGACAAGCATCTTTTGTAGTACAGTTTGACAGCACGTCAAAATAAACGATTTTGTTGGAAAGTAGTATCTATTACGATTACTTAAAATGCCACAAAGTTAAGCTTAACTTGCCGTTATTTGCCAAATCTATGACCAAACTAATATCAACAATGTAATTTTTATTATACAAAGATGAAGGAAAGCATTGAAATTGCGACGTGTCTATTTAACTTTAATTTAAACCCCCAATTATATTTAATACATACCTACTTACGAGTAAATGTAGAGTTTGAATTCTAAATGCAAATCATTAGGTATTGTGAAATTATTAACAAAAATATAAAAAAAATCTAAACTGCTTATTACGAGTGTTACAGCACCGTCGTCTGTCATCGACAAAAACAGTATAGGAATCTAGTAGAGTTGAAATAAGAGTGATTTTGCAACGATAGTTGTATAGTCCGATACGCGTAAACAACTAGTAAGTCAATAAGAAGTATTACAACTTGGGCGTCAAGTCGCGTAAACTCAAAGTACCCGATCCCCGACACTGAACTGGTAAATGGCAGGAAATTACCGGGCACCTTATCGTCCAATTCAATAAGCCATGGTCCTGGGGGAGAGAATAATGAAACTGCAACTACGCGGCTCGCTTGATATGCCTTTAGTTGTCCAGTCAATGGCGATAATTGCCGCTCATATAAGTCTTTTCGTACTCCATTTGGTGAGAGATAACGGAACGTTGGAAGAATGAGATTAGGCTGATTGATTAGGAAGAGAAAGAAATAACATGTATCTATCCTAAAAACGTCCTTTTAACGTGTCTCTATCAAATGTGTGATTGCTCGACATAATATTTCAGTGTAATCAATTTATCTCTTCAGGATTTTAAAATGTTAAGTTATTGCTAAATAGGTCCAAACATCCTGTAAGTTTTACAATTTTATTATGAAGATGACCCTTCATTTTAGACGTTTTATTGTATCTTCCTTGGGTACACACGAGTGAGTAGGTATATTTAGTAACCAATAAATAACGTCATTTACCTTTAAGTAAACACTACACAAAAGAAAACACTACATTTAAATAAATATAACATTTTTTCGATAAAATGTGTAGGTAGATAACTACTCGTATTTCAACTCTCACAATTCATATCTTTAAAGAATATCAACACGAAACGAAATAACCTTTCAATTGAATATACGTTGTTGCCAACGCGTCTCACAATACGTATCCCCAACCTATAACCTACAACAACGCAAACATTGTTTATGATCTAAAACCAACCATTAGCACATTACACCTGTAGCGTGCGTATAAAACTCGATATACGGCAGCCGGGAGCAACTTTAGCCTTTCATAAAACGTGAGCGGCATAAGTTAAGCCCAATCTTATGGGAACATTTGTTCAGTAAAATGCGTGACGAAATTGTGGGTGCCTTACGCCATTGCGAGCGTTTCCCGATCACTCTTTCGCCCCAACACTTAGCCTTCCCTTTTTACCAATTTCGCGCGCTCCATCCACACATCAATCTCGGTGTATTATATAAAAGTAATACGGTGTAAAAGCGTCACAAACGGAGGTCGACATTCGGGGTATTTCAATGATTTATTAAAATGATGGCTTGGATGTGTTCGATGGAGGTTCGGTTGACGTAAGAAATTATTACGCTTTGAATATTGAACGTAATGAAATCCAGCAAATACTTTATTGAAGGCTTTTTTAATAATGTCAATAACTTAATGCTTAAATTAACCCATATACAAATTGATCGTAAAAAAAGTCGTCAACCTATAAAGAATAGCCTTATGGGAACACTTTTCAATTAGTTATCATCATAGTCATCAAAAAATAATAGTCAAATAGTCATGGTCATTGTAATAATTATTTTTTAACTGCTCTATATTTGCCATTTGAAAAGTCTATGTTTGAAGAAAAACGGTAACGTCTTGTGCCTGTTTCACTCTTGATATATTGTATTTTATGTACTTCATATAACTTCATAATGTCTAGAAAATCATGACACGCTCGAAATCTACAACCCTTTGCACTAAGATCAACTTAACACGCACATTTTTAATAAAACCGCTGTCTTTACCTGCTTATATTACTAATATCTAGTTAATTACTAGTGATGTACAAACACGAGCTATGTACACAGCTGCTGATTACCCTGGGGCCAGAACGGCCGTGTGCGCTATAAAGATTTTTGGGTAAACGTAATATTACGTCGTTAGGGTAATAGAACGGCCGCGATGGCAGCGCTGGGATGCGGGCAGGACCTAATCGGTGGAGTTGAGTTAACCTAGTTGGGTATGAAAATTGTCTTGTTGCAGTAAAAATGGGAAGAGGGAAGTGGGGAAAATTGAGCGATGCAGCTACTGCTTCTGTGCAATCAGATCACGTTTATTTTTTTTTTGTTCATAAATCTAAATGTAGCAAAATTTGTTTTATAACGGATGATTACATTGTAAAATAAATTAAGCTCCTTATTTTAGTAAGTTAAGTAGGTTGGCTATCATGTTCTAAAACGTTCTCAGGGCATTTACCAGTACCAGATTTTGCTACTCGGATTGTTAGTCAGTCAAGTCCAAATTATATTCTGTTGATAAATCAAGTCAATGTACGATTTCATAACTACAAATCTTCTTCAAACCACTTTTCATATTTCATGTAGACATCGTCGATACTAAACATTTGTCATTAATAACTCCTCGCTATTAACACAATAAGGAAAAGCTCAATTATTATTTTATCTTCTTCGGACGCTGCCCACTGGTGGGGGCCCGCCATTATCTGAATCTTCCATCCCATCAGCAGGGAATAGCCACATCCGCTCATCATATCTCTGGACTTTATGACCCTCGGGGGGTTATGGTTATGGCTCCACGGAATGAATTTATATACTCATTTTTTAAAACAAAAGACGGATTACGTTGTTGCTGTCAAAATGGAAAGACAAAGTAAAAGAATCCTACAGTTTTTCTTTCTGATTAAAGATGAATTGGAGTTTTTATTCATTTTCATTGGTGATAACTCTATTATTTAATACAAACACAACTTTTTTAAGTTAATTTCAAGGATGAGTTTGAGCTGCTTTGTAACTATAGCTCGCTTAGGACCTTGTTGCTGGCAGTTTGGCCAGCAATCCTTTTTTGATAATTGTTTATGGTTTTTTACTTTTTTTTAATATTGTTTTTTGGATTTTTGAAGTTGCTTTTTGTTCACTCTCGTGTTAATGTTTTGAGCTGCAATATACCTATTGTTTTGGCCCTTTTTTGGTGTTTCCTTGCTTCTAGCATACCTATAATCACCACCGGCAGGCCTATCCATCTAATACAGTCCACTCCATCGTTTTTAACAGACCTATTTTAATATTCAGTCTCATAAAATTACAAGCAGTTTAATAGCCACGTGTCACTTAGGACAAAAAACTTTCAATGTCTATTACCGGGAATAAGACCCGTAGCTGCAATTATTGTTCTCAAATTTTTTTTCATTTGAAACTAGTACACAACAAGGCAGGAAATAATTAAGACTTTTTTTCGTATTAACGTGCAAATTTTGAAATAGTTTCTCTTCGCCAAACGTTTTTCCCAAAGAAACCCCGTAGTTTTTCATAGAATACTTACCTCTTGATGCTTCACTCCGGATATTTTATGGACTGAACACCCCACATCAGGATTCAATTTAGATTCAACAATAAGATAAGCCGTAGGAAGACGGGGTGGTTACGGGAACGTCTTGGTGCATGTTGACGTCACCGTACATGCATTTAAACTACTCGTATAGTGTTACTGGGGGCCTATAGTTCTTTATTATCTTGAGAGTAAGGTTGAACTTTGAATGCACTTGTTGAAGATTTTCTTCTACAGATTGGTGTAAAGAAGAGCTAGGGGAAAACTAATCAATTGATTTTTATAGATTGTTTACCAATTAACAATCTGAAAAAAAGTCGTAATAACTCCTAAGTTCAAAAAGAAAGTTGACATAAAATATTTTTACTGTTAAATAAACAAACTGAAATGAAAATATGATGTATTATTCAAAAATATACAAATTGATACAAATAATGTTATTATTAGGGCTGAGCTGGACCCTCTTACTTTAACTTTAACAAACGTCAAAAATCTGTGTAACTTCATATAAAAACACCGGTTATTGTTTTATAGTTATGGTAAAGTAAGTTGGTGCAACTGAGCCGTAGATTCCAATCTACTTGTATGCATAATTCTGTCGACAGGTTTGTTAAATGGAAAAACTTCATGGACTTCAAAGATGAGCATGAAAGTTCGAAAGCAATTAGGTATTACTGCGCAGAAACATTCAAGACAAAGCAGTTCCTAAGTAATAAAACCTCTGCAACTGCTTAAAAAGTTGTCAATTCATGCGAAACTGAAATGGAACTGTAGATTACAAGTAGCTTATTCCGAATGGTGGTGATTTAATTGGAAATTAAATACTTATTAGAAACTCCTTGGCCGCACGACCACAGACACTGGCCAGACTGGCCACCAAGAAACCTGCATTCTTTTTTTCCATCGACAAATATCGTTTTTCTTTTGTTATTTTTCTCTCGACTCCTGATTTTTCTCACGTAGGTACAATGTTTTTTCCTCATAAAGACAGCAGAAAGGCGCTGGATGCAAGCCGCTACCAACCGGGCGATGTGGAAATCATTGAGGGAGGCTTATGTTTAGCAGTGGACGTCCTGTTAGCTGATGATAATATGATGACGATGATGATGATGACGACGACGATGATGATGATGAATGACTTTTCCACAACTTGAATTTGTAAATATTTTTTGTTTAGTAATATAATTAAAGGTGGACCGACGACATCATAAAGATAGCAGGAAAGCGCTGGACGCAAGCCGCTACCAACCGGGTAACATGGAAAGCATTGGGGAAGGCCTATGTTCAGCAGTGGACGTCCTATGGCTGATATGATGATGATGATGATGAATATAATTAAAACGTTTTTTATATAACAAAGTATCGAGTAATATGTACCTACTTAGGCCCATCGGCTTACACAAGATTAAGGCCCATGGAGCCGCCACTGAAAGCTCATTAAATTCGCGAAACTGAAATGTCACTAGCTTATTCCGAAGCAAATGGTTGTGATTTAATTGGAAATGAAATATCGGGAAGCTCATTACTCAACTTAAAGTCTGCTTGGTACGGCTCGCCCCCGATCATTTGTTACAGTCACCGCCTAAGATGAAAGCGGGACAAAACGTCTCGCTTCACGTCTCACTAGCCACCGGACACTGGGGTTGATAGCACACTGAGAGCGTGATGATTTGATTTACACACGCTCTGGACTGCTGTGACGACATTAGCAGGAATCTAAACAACAGACAAACCGCAGGGTGATTAAACCGAAAAAAAGCAAACCCAAATAAGTAAGTTTCATTTTTGAATTTTCATAACAATTAAAACATTACCAAGGGATCATGTGTAACAGACGCTGCTCTTGCTGAATAATTACGTATTATGCTAGTTATGAGAAGCACCTGGATGCGTTCAACATAGGACCGGTCGTTATGCAAATCCTTAGAGGAGAACTTCGTCCAGCAGTGGACGTCATCGGCTGAATACAAGGAGAAAAAGTTATGAGATCTAGGCTTGAAATAACTTTTTAGTAAATGTTAATATAACGTGATTAGGTCAGTTACTTCGAATTTACATTATTATACTTTTTATTTTTAAAATAATACTATCTTCGATCTTGAAAACTGATGACGTCTTCTTAACTTTGTAAAGATATCGATATCCGCTACATTAAACCACGTGCAAGCAAAAGTTTGATTGTCTCTATGTTTGGCGGAAGTTGTGGATTTCGCAACAATCTTGTGTCTTTGGTATTGATTTTTCAATCTCGCAATATTTTACAATTGAAATGTATTGAATGAATTGAATTGAAAGGTCACGCAGCAACACATATTTATTTACGAGTAGAGTCACTGGTAATCATTATTTTTTAATCTATTCAATACTTTCTAATGGGACACCAAATAATTGAACTGTATTATAGCGTTAACAAAAAGTTCAATTCAAAACACGATTTCAAAACTAGACCAGGGCCCTTACTCGCTTATAGCTGACGCTTTTTAAAATAAAATTAAATGCTTACTAAAATATAATAATCCAAATGAATATAAATTGCGCATAAAACTTTAACGGTTGATTTTCACTATTCACAGTGGATGCGAGTATTACGCTAGTTTACAGGCCTATGATGATGTGGTTGCCTAAATTCGATTTGTAGTTCAAAAGCCATGAGTTCATTAAGTTTGCGGCAAATGAAGCGTTATATTTGATTTAATTTGGTTGTGTACTCGTAACTTAATATAGGTAATTGATAATATAGGTAATTGATGATTTAGGCAAATACTTTACCTATGACCAAATTAGTCCTAATATCTCTTGGGATTTGTTTACATTTAATTTCCATTTAAATTAAAAAAAAGGTCTTAATATTTGCCTTGGGCAGTGTTAAATGACAATAAGAAATAATAAACGGTCAAGGAAATAATATTCCGTAAAAGAATGAACCGACAAAAAAATATATCTGTTACTTATAATAATAAATTACACGGTAATAGCTGTTTTTCCTTAATTTTGTATTAATAATTACTGTCTTCTTATTTTTTTTTTTTTTATTTGGTTCAATCGGCTGGACCTGACATTTTTATATCCACCGTCCTTATACATTTTATAAAACCTGAAAGTTTTCAAAACTGATCCCACCTTAAAAACTTTTCCTTCCAATAATACTGAACAAATACCTACTTATCCACAGGTAATTGAATAGCTTAACTCACCCTACAAGATCTTTATTTAGTAGTTGACTTCTCAGTATAAAGGGTACTTTATAGGCTAGGGTGAACTAGCTGAGTCTGTATAAAGTATCAAAGTATAAAGCCAAAATCGTTTCCGTTATTAAACTTCAGCTCAGCGATAGGTGTGTCGCTCCATAACGCCACAATACAGATAGTAACAGAAGGCTAGTTTCCTAAAAAAACTGTTAGTCCGTCATTAACAAAAAATATTGGACACGTATTTTATTTGTCGATCAAACAAGTAATTACGAAGTTACGCGTCACGACGTCACAAATTGCTTCACTTTTAAGCACTCCTTGACGTCTCGGGTCTCTTCTTCTAAACTTCTGAAAAATATTTTTTGATAAGTTAACTGACGGACTAATTCAAACTCTTGCTTTTAACCCAGGCAACATCCCTTTGTATGTAATTCATTTTGCTTAAGCACACAGACGCAAGTCTTAAGCGGGTGGTTGCGCTCGCGCTGTTTTAGACTGGTTTGCGACACTTCGCGCGTGTCTTGTTCGTGAGCGTTGTCTATGAGTGCGTTGCCCAAGCGCACTTTGTATGAAGATTGTCTTCTGCCCCTATCTATTTTGTGATAACGCGGTGTTCCCATAGGAAATAAGAGGCGACGACACGTCTCCGAAGAACGGAACGGTTGGTTAGCTGTTGCAATTTTACACTCCCTTCTATTATTTTCATAACACGTCCCGAGGTATCCCGTATCTTTGTATCGCCGGTATTTATATTATACCGTTAAATGTCAGCGAGGTGAATCCGACAAGTTATGGTAATGTGCTTAGGTGAAAGAGGTTAGAGAATTTTCTTTAGAATTTTACAGGATTACGAAAAACATTGTGGGGAGAAGAGGTATTGTATATTTTTTCCAGGTTTTAACTTGCTCTTTAAATTGGTTATGTTTTTGAATAAGTTCTGTCAGAGTCAAGTGTGTAAATTGATGTATTTTGTTACATAACAAGCAGACCAAGGACTTTTTTGCCAAAAAAACCTAACTTATAAATGTAACAGAACTGTTGTCTTTCGCGATAGCAAATTATTAAACATTAATTATTCGTCCAATTTTGAAAATATTTCGGCGCCTTTTAACAGAACTTAATTTCGTTTGGCATTGCGATTGTAAAAAAAATGTCAACGACCTACTACCGATTTCTGAAAAAAATACAGCTTTAATTCCCATTTAATTTCGGATTTGGAATCGATAAGTAACGCGAGGTACACACGCACGGAGGTTGATTGATGAACGGCCGAAGTTCACTCGTGAGTTCGCAGCTCTTGATTAGTGGAATGGAAATTAGGGGCGCGAACGTGGCGGGTGTATAAAGTGTTTGTAATTTGATATGTGTAACTTACTGTTTGAACTTCCATTCAGCAGATAATCATTCTTTATTATCAAGGTCTTGGAAGCTATGTATCATCAGCAAATAATTTTTTGAAGAAGAAAGATCCACCTTATTGGGGAAATTCTTCATTTCTTGGGTAGGTAAGTAGGTTATTATTATGCTATACAAAGATACGTCATGAATGACACCTGTCACCTAGCTTTTTTTTTACCTAAAACGTATCTCTACAATAATGTGATGTTTGGTAGAACTGGATGTCACGACAACCACTGGATAACTTTAAAAAGGCTTGTTAGTTCAATCGTGTGTTGAAGGCTTTTGGATTGTATGAGTTCTTGGATGCACAGTGCATTATATGATGAGACAACGCACTTGGTCTGTCAACTATGCAGCTATAGGTGGGTATATTGAAAGCATTTACTAGTTAAATGTTTATGCCAGTTCTTTTAAAAAGAACAATTTTATATTATAACCGCAGCTTTAAAGCAAAATTGAGTCTAAAAGCCAAATAAAATATGACTCGTTTAAACATTTTTGTGCGATAAAACCAAACTTTTATTTCATTCCATTTTATTTATACAAAACGGAATAACCCCCATAAAACTCCAGCATTTAGCACGACCCATAATTTCCTCATAAGCTCTCGTACGCAGATGCTAAAGGCTAAAGCATTTCCCGAACAAATTCATAACGCGAACCACAACTCAGTCACAAAGAATTGGAGGTTATTTTTCTCATTTCAAATTCTACGGTAGACGAGTGGAATCGTAAAAAACGGATTATGCTCGGCAAGGGCGGAGTCAGAGAGAGCCGAGTCGGCAATATGGGCATTTTATTTACTTCTGACTGCTAAGCTGCATATAATGAAAACGCAGCGCGGGCGTCAAATGTTGCCAACTTGCCACGCAGAATATGCGAGGTCAGCGCGACACGTCGTGATACTTGGAAAATCAATTAGATTTTTGGGACACGTAGAGGTGTGTTTGAATCTCAGATCATAGAAGGGATTGAATTTTCGGACTATTTTCACATATAAGATTTTAAACTTTCGCGTTCTATTTCAACTAAATACAATTAAAGAGTATAAAATGTAACTCATTGATAAACGTCGCGTTAAGACCCATGTCTTATTATTTTTACTTAATTTAGAATTTAATGATGGATAGGTAATCATAAGGTATTTTAAGGTAACCTAAGATAAATAACTAATGTTTTCCTAAACAATATGATTGTTTTCTAACACAGGTCAGGTTTCTTAATTTCTACAAAGCGCACTATACAAATGTAAGAAGAGTTTCCACTATAAAATGAAAGTCAGAAGCTTTAATGGATTAGAATTGCAAAATAAAACCGCGCCGCTAAAAATCCAACACACTTTTGAGTAAAAGTAATACTCGCTTAATCCAAAATCGATACAGATTATCCGCATCTACATTTACTCTGATACCTTAAAATAGTTTCAAAGGTAGCTTGTGATTTCTATTGCTACGTTTCTCTAAATTTCCATCTCTTTTATCCAGCTATCTAATATCATAAAAGTTATTTCGTTTGTTAAAATAACATGCCTTCTTAATAAAGACTTAGTTAGCTGCAACACAGTTTCATTCAAATGTGTAAAACTGTACGCATTTGCCAGTTCATTTAAAACTACGCTTACCCTAATAATTAAAACAATGCTAAGTAATACTTCTGTCGCGAAATTCCCGCGTTATGACGAAGCAAAACATAACAATTTGTATGCAAATTGAATGCCCAGCAAATTTAATTATTTCTACTGCAAGGTTTTTAACTATAAGCCGAACGAACAACAAATACTATATTCGCTGGACATGCTAGGTCTTTAACACATGATTTGTAATTTCGCGATATCAATATAGGTTATGTTTTATGTTAGCTATGAAACATACAATTAGCATGCAATGTCTGCTACGTAATGTGCACGCCATTGTAATTTTACAACTAACTACTTAGTGATTTGTTGAACGTGAATCATGACAAAAGTAAAAAATGTATGATGGAAAAAGCAAATACTATCAAGAGTATGAATGATGGTAGGCAGTGGAAATAGAGATAGATAGAGGAGAGAAAGATTATCAAGAAATGGCGGTAGGGTATTATTATGTTCAGGTGTTTCTAAAAGGAAAAGATCAAAACATGCTTTGCATTACAAGAGGGGTCGCCCTTTTGGAGACTTTTATAATAAACTTATCAGTCTATACTGCAGGATCACGGCTCTCTTTAATTTACAAATACTAGAGGAAAATTAAAGATTTCGCCCAAGTTCTTCACGTTGCACTGACCTGATGGGTTGAGAAGGCCTGATAATTTGCATCACTGTTTTATCGCTCTATATCACCATTTTTTTTCTTAACCTTTAACAAGTATCAATACGTCTCGGTCGGCCTATAAACAACTGAGTGGCGTTGCTTATCCGTACACGTCGCAACTCTTGACACTTGTCACGTGACGTCTCGTCTCCCCACTATTGGACTGAGATCTTATGGCCCTGCTCTTTATTTCTTAGAATACCCTTGTCATTCTCTACACTAATTGGCCAAAAAACTTTGGTTTTGATAGTATAAATCTAAGCCCCGTACTATGTAACCATAAAGTCGATTATAAGTGGATACTAAAGAATACCAAAGCTTATGATCGGTCTAAACAATTCTGATTTAATAATTTAACCAATCTATGCTACAGTTAAGTTTTAAACATATTTTCATAATTTTTGAAGAAAAAATGCATTCTCTTTTCTTGGTAAAAAATATATAGACCGATTTAATAATTTAACTAATCTGTGCTACAGTGAAGTTTTTAATGTAGTTTCATAATTTTTGAATAAAAAAATCCAAACTTTTCTCTGGGTAGAACATGAAAATTTTAAATTAAAAACTACTAGGCTTTTAGAGATGAACAGTTGAAAAAGACTTTCAATATTATTGCATTAATTACTTAGTACTGTTCCAAGTTCTGAAAAAATACGAGTTGAAACGAAGATTCACTATAGTGTCTATTGATATCAGAGTTCAACGATTTTCTTTATTTACATAGTAACTCTACCAAATCTCATCGCATTGTAATGCTAAAAATATGTCAGTGAAAAACCAAACGCAAAATATACAAAGGGAGCCGCCTTCCTAAATCCTATAAACACCAAAACCAAAGAGGAAAGGGTAACAACCTCTCACAATATTGGCCAAGCTACTTGAATACCACAACAGAATACAATTCGCAATACAATTTTATATGCGGCAGTAAATCGGTTGTTTCTCGAAAGAGCTGAGAGCCAACTATTCCATATCAGTCCTATAAAAATGTTTTATGTTAGTGGCTAATAAATGACATCAGCAAATTCGGTAAGACAATATGAGTCTATGCATTCCTTTCTTTTATGCCCTCCCCTCACAATCATTGTTTCGGGTAAGAACAGGGGCGCCAACTTGGCGCTTGGCAGACGTTCCGCTAATAATATCGTATTGTTTTTGCTAGGCCTTGCGCTGTTTGCATTCTGGATGTGGTGCTAATTGGATTCCGTCGTTGGAACAATGAAATTAATAATATCGGATTTCCAGTGGCGTTTCAGATTGTGCATATCCTTTAGGGTAATAATAACCTATTTTGAAAATATGATTCCTTTTCTTCTAAAATGCGTTCAGAATTCATGAAACTAGTTAGGTATTATGTTAAACATGGTCTAAGCAGACGGTCTGCATTATAAAATTAATGAAATGCTCTAACATCCAGGTTTATTTTTGCAAAAATCTAGAATTAACATAGCTCCCAAGAGACAAAACTGAATTTTCCACAGCAAAACCTTTACTTTTAACACTAAGTGGGGTGCCTTTCCAGTACAGCATTATCTTTTCTTTCTAAAATTGAGCCATTCTACGGACTAAACAGAGATGCAAACTCACTCGTGCGTCGCAGACCATTTTTGTCGCCTCCCATTGTTCGGTTCCCTACTGTATCAGCACTTCAAACTTTACATTTTTGTCGCAAGATAGCTTCTATTACCTTTACATAAGATGCCTCACTGTATCACTAGACGTGGTCTGTACTTTAGCGAGATTGGTCCACTCTTTTGCTACTTAAGTTATTGTTCTAAGGTCACACGTCATTATTCAACGTCATATCGTGAATGCGAGCACTTACAGTGAATGGGGTGGACTTAAGTGTGTTCCATTTAGCGTCAATCTTTGTTTACATATCAAAGAGCTTGTGATATGTAATCAATCTAAGTATCTTCTATCTACACATACTTTGTCATGGAAATCCATTAAGTTCTTTTTTTAAAGGGTAAAACAGGCCTTATTAACTGAAAGATTGACAATTTGAAATTTCACAATCCACCTACCTATTTACTTTCGCATAAAAGTTATTAGGTTATACTTACTTTATCCGATTAACAAACATGCAAAGAAAGTAAGTATCTAAATCAAATTGCTGAATAAAATATTTTTAATAACGTGATTTTTTTTTCAAGTCTTGTTACCTACATAATTTTGTGGGCAATTTACTACATAGTTTAAGAAGTAAATTTATTTCAAACAATGAAAATAATTAACAACCTCTTTGGTTTAATTACACCATTGTATACGAAAATTAAATAACAAGTTTTGTTGTATCAAAAACTAAATTCTCAACTTCTTTTGTTTTGTTAAAACAAAAATTCCATCTAAGTTTTCGTGCAGCAATTTCATCAACCTTTTGTATCATGTTTTATTTGCGATGTTTTCTATACATGTCTGAGCCTGAGCACCTTCGTCTTTCCCATCACCGTGGGTAATAAAAATTCATCGCACACGCCGAAAAATCTTAAAGAAAGGAAATATCTGAGATTCCGTCCCCGGTGTTTGCTGTTGGTGGTTAAGCTGCATCTAATGAAATCCCCTGTCAGGGTATCCTTGCACCCGATTTTAGGGCGATCGAGGTGCCTTAATACTTGCTGGTATTAGATATAGGTTAAAATCACAAATATACGTTTATACAAGAGATACGACACAATAAGCTACATACTTATTTACGATAATAACACTTCTTAATACAACGCTAGCTAGGGTTGGGGGTTTGAATGCCACAGGGTACAAGTTTATTCGGAGGAGTATCTATTAATATCATAAGTACTCACCAATGTTTATTTGTTAATTGTGTTTCAAGTTGTAGTACCTGAAACAAATGAAATATAAAAAGTTGTGACGTAAATTAAACACATAAATAAATAAAACACATCATTTATTGGCTCAAGTATCAAAACTCCTTTATCAGAGTATCAAGTGTGTAATAGTGTGTATATTCAGTGTTGTGTTTATTCGCGTTCACTATTTAGGGGAGTATTCTGATCACAAACTAAGATTATAGAAACCTCGCCTCTAATAGACGTTGTTACGTGATATATTAAATATCTTGGCGAAACTTTTTCTTGGTAAAAGTGTTTAATTTTATATAGCACAAGCTTCCTATCTCACAAGAAATAGCTTACGTGTCCGAAGTGTAATTGTGGCAAAACATGCAATAATTAGAATTTTCTTGCTACTCGATGGTTGTACTGAAATTCAGACCTGTCTGCGAGTAACGGTTTTATGGAAATAGAAATGCCTAGGATTTGAATAATTACTATGTAGCCGACTAGATTTATTTAAAGTGCACTGCTTAGCTCGCAACGCGCCGGTCATATTTTCACTTTATTTTTGTTAGTAAAGTGTTAAAGCTAATGCATACGAGAATGGCAATTAAATGGTAAAGATGTATTTGAATAAAAGAGACACACTCTCCACCATCTCTATCTTTTTCTATACAAATGTGTCTTCTGTAAAAACCTATCTACTCAGCCATGATTTTGTCTTAAAAGTAATTCTACGAGACTAAAAATAAAGCGTAGTTTCAGCCTATTTTTTTTTTGGATCAAACAAAAGTTTCGTTAACAAAGAATAAAGCAAGATCTCAGAGGATTTTTTTATAAATTCTTAAAATTTTCTCCAAGTGTTATCGTGATTCACATACCAAACACAGTTAAACAAATAAAATTGTAATAATTCAATCAGACCCGCCGTTTTTGTGCGGCCGTCGATTGGGCCTTAAGAAATCTCGGAAAGTATCCAACTGTACATATCTTTGAATAAAACCCTCTCAAATTGAACAATGGGACGGTTCAGCCTAGTGGACATCTAACGCTTGACCAATTTCCTTTTGTGCGAATGCCTACGATTTGGGAATATCAAACGGGTTTCTCAAACTGAGCGCTGATTGGACCTCTTTTCTTACGAAACCATTGATTTTGGGCAATCCAGTGAACAATGAGTCTCCGAAGGTGGAATTAGCTGATTTTATTGATTAGCCTAATGTTAGTCCTAAGTAGTTTAAGTAGTACATAATGTTATGAATAACTTACTAACTAGAATTTAAATTTCATAGGCCTGCAAATGGTTATTAAAAATATTAAAAACGTTTAGCTGACTTGGAACCTTCGCCTTTTTTGATGGCGGTTAAAGTAAGAATCAAAAATAAGAAAAGCAGTTTGCATAATTACATTGGGCTTCCCAATACTTACCCTGGGATTCACTAAACAAAAGAGTCAAAATTCTGCCAAAGTCCATACAAAAATGCCAAATAAAGTTATAGTTGTGGTTAAAGTTTAGGTCATTCTTTAGTTAGTTTTATCTATTTGTGATTTGAACTGCTAAATGCATCGTTTTGGGTATTAAGGTATTGACTTAAAAACTGCAACTTATTCAACATCAACAAAGAACCCGAACTGTGTACATTATTCCGCTCGTACAGTCAACAGCACAAGCTTAACACTGTGGCCGCTTATTCAGTTGTCTTAAGTGCTATTTTGCCACAAAAATTTACAGTCTGTGCTGTACAAGAGCCATGAACAATCCAGTCACGCCCCGCGCCCCGTATTGAGTGTCGCTGTTTACGGCGCTGTAAAAATTGTACTGACTCCTTCAGACAATGTGTTTAATACTTGAAAAGAGTATGGTATTCTTTTTATTTTAAAATTACCTTCAATGTTTTATTTTATTCGAGATTCGCTCCTCCATTCCAGTGAATGCTCTGATAATCTTTAGTTGGCACTTACGAGTATAGTAAAATATAATAGTCTATCACATTAATCTGCGTTGCTATTTTTACGTCTATTGCTGCTCAAAGAAACTCAGTCACTATTGTCACTATCACCTTATTGTTCTTTCATTTAAAGCTCTTACCGGAATTCAATTGAACATAATTATTTAGTTTTTAAGTCATCTACAGCTGAACACGATAATTTATGTCATGAAACTAAATTGACTCATTACTTATGTGAAACCTTTTTAATAACTAGTTCTCTAAGAAGTCGCAAAGTGAAATCTGAAATGACGCGCCTCAAAAATGATCTACGAGTATCTTCATTATTATCATGATCAAAAAATAAATAAGTCATAAATATTTTCGCCAAAAAATATCTCCATCGGAAGGGAAATAACTTTTCTGCTACTAATTTTCCAGTCGCATTGCCTTACATTTATTTCCACGGGATTTGTTCTTCTATCCACGAATCCGCGAATGATTTACACAAGCCGCGCTCATCCCGCTTTATTTACGGGAGCCGTTCCAGAATAATTACTGGGACGCGTAAACGTTGGTAATGTAAAAAGGGTACCTACCTTAATGATTACGGTGTAATTGCGCAAAGAACTGAACGATTTAACGATACCAGGTTAGTAGTACTTGACAGGTGGGCGATTGGGATTGGGTGACAGGTTGAGGTAATAAAAGACTTATAGCTATTTCTGAAAACCAGCGTCGTGGTGCAATCCAAGCGTACTATACTTATACTGCCCAAGCAGCCTTTCTATAACTTAAAACCGATACGTATTGTGTGCTAATTTTTTTACTTTCTCTCCTTCTTACTAGCTAAAACAGTTTTAATGAAGTTTGCTAGTAATAATGTGTCAAACTCATATTACAACTTGAAATATTGATTGCCTTAGATGGGAATTAGATAGGATTTATTATACCGACTGATGATCTGAGTCTCGACGGGCTACTCCTCAATGTGTCCATCCTAACATCATCCTATGCTTACTGAAAATCGTAACTGTAGTAATTTGTCGTATACATATAAGTTCATGTAATAAGAATAATTATTCTTGCGATACGTATTATTTATTATTATTCGTATTCGTCGCATTTAATCTCTGCCATAATGCTGACTTTACATGCATTTGGCAGACGCTGTAACGGCTATAGTAGTACAAGAGCAATATAGAAGTCGCAAAAGGTTTGCTTACGCATTATACGTTTCGTACTCTTGTGCCAAATTGCTTAACATAAGTTAGTAACGCACTCAGAGCTGCTTTTAGCAAGTAAAAATGTGGGACGTTCGCTACGAGCTACGCAGTAACGCAGTCAATAATGCGTTCTCATAAAATAGAAATCGTATTACCTGTGCAAATTTGTTTGTTTTAGGTTATTTAGAACATGTTTTCTTTAATGTTAAATCAGACTTATTGGCACAACAAAAAGGGTATCGACTCCTTAATTTATTTTTATGCATGTACCTACTACGTAACTGCATTAATACTGCTTTTTACATATTTACTTTTTTATATATTTCGTTGGCCCATTTCTATCAGCTTGGAAAGCTGACAAAACCAAAATGATTTCTACGCAAACAAAAACAATATAAGCGCGAAGCCCAAATGTTTCAGTTTATGTTTTCGGTGAAAAGATAAAAAATGTTAACCCGTTCACCGCCGGCCAGCCCGCCCATTGTTGGCGCCTGGGCCGGGCCCATTCATGCCCCGCGTAAACGGAAGCTCGAAAACATTCAAATTAGTCCATTGTGATTTATTTTTCTTACGGCCGGTTTTCGAATGAAAAATGTCGGCGGGGTGACATGGAAGTTCAATGTCATGGAAAATATTTGGATAAAGAGATTCAATACGCTTTGCATTTTTTTCTGCGAAATGATTACGAGATCTGTGTTTGGTACAAAGATTGACACAGGAGGATTCTCAGTAATGAAATTTGATACTTTTTTTTATATGGCTGCTATTACTCGTATACTTACAACTATATTTTTTTATAGGACAGGAGGCAAACGAGCAGACGGGTCACTTGATTGTACAGAATACTATGAAATGTAAGTGGTAATGTATGGGTGGCTTTAATAAAACAAAAACACAACAGACCTCTTCCTGTGCTTTTGTTGTCAAAATAGTAAAACTCTGTAAGTCATAATAATTATGTAATAAAAATATCGAAGTAGGTACCTATTCGTGTCAAAACCTGACTTTAGTTCTTTACAATCCCAATACAAACTCCAGCACTCCCAAAATCATAAATAACCCTTATTCAAATAAAGGTAGATATATTACCACTTTGTTTACTTTTAAAAAAGGATCCTAATTTTCGATATGGTAATACTTAAAGAGATCGTGTTCACTTATTTATATTTTTAAATATATTTTTTTACTTATCTATGCCATCTTACAACTTTTCAACGTCATTTGTCACTGTCAGGTAATGTCAAAGTCAACCAAACGGTTTTGGTGTGAAAAATTTCGAGATTTTAGCGCGCGTTTTTGGTATTTTTTAAACTTTGTTCAACGAAAATTCTGATAAGTGTTTTTTCTATTAAAATTCCTAAACTATAACATTTATTGTATAATCTCACTTATAGGCAGCGTCTGCAATTGATTTATTCATATAATTTAGACATTTTAAAGAAGTGGTAAATAGTTTACCATTGTCCGATCCCGTCTTGACAAAAGTTTGATGATATATAAAAAAAACTGTTGTTTTTTGTATGTGCACAAATAAAACTAAATAAATATTTGGAGAAATTTTAAGTTATTTTGATATCAATTTATGTAACGTTTCGGCGTTACGTAATTAGTGAATTGTTAGTTTCAGACTCAAGGTGAGCATAATAATTGTAAGCATAATAATTAATATTAATAAATATTATTTTTTTATAAAAACAATAAATTTATTTCATTCCCAAAATATTTAATAAAATATAGGTAGAACCAAGAGGAAGTCACTAGTCAAGAACCAAAAATAAACCAAAACGGATAATGGTAACTATTTTACCACCAACATTGAATAATTTGTAGTCATGAATGGATAATGGTAAATTATTTACCACCCAAAAAACTACCCCTTCCCCTATTTTTTTATAAATTTTGATCAAAAATATGAATTAAGTGACCCACAATTACCCAAAATCCACTTCAACTTTGTAAAAAAAATGCATACCAGCTCGCATTTGAATAAGGGATAAGCAATTCCACGCCTATATTGTGTATCGGAAGAAATTGTGCAGTTTGCAATTCATAGCGTCCCCAGAGTGCATTAGCTCTCGCACCGGGGAAGGAGTGTAATCGTATTTGCATTATAAATTTGCGCTAACACCTAATGGTCTTTGCGACCGCGGGTAAACAGGCGAAGGTATTTTTGAAGTTTAGAGCTGGCTGGGCTTGAAGTCATTTTTATAAGATACAATATAAAATACTAACACAGACGGGTTAAGACTTATTTTTTTTATATTTTTATCTTCTTCTATCAGGCCAATAGTGACCACTGGGGTCACATCCATAGTGTCGTCAGCCTGATGAGGCTTTATTTAAAGTAATTTTTTGCTTGCAAGATTGTAAAAACCTTTGTTCAGTAGGAAACCACTCTTCACGGTTAGAAAATTATAATTAAAATACGGAAAAAATGTGAAACTTTTCCCTTCACGTTCCACATTATGACATTGCTACCCTGGTTCCTCCCAAAATACATTTTATTAACCCATTAGATTCTACAGCTATTATACATCCACCACTAAACGTAGGCATGCCGAGTAAGCCGTGCCATCCGCATAGCTCCGCGCGGCTGTGGTCAGATCCCCCACAGTCATTTTGCGAGTGGTCGGTACACTGTTGTCCTCAGAATTCTAGATCGTATAATTAATACTGTAACGCAGTATGTTGGATGAAGACAGCCAAGTAATGTAGCTGTATTTTTGTAAAATTATGTCTGGATATAAAAGCACCATTTTCAACTTCAAAAATATAAGCACGTCAAAAAATATGCCTACACACTAACTCCCGTCACATATCCATCAAATATAATAGCAAAAAGCTGAACGGAGGCAACAAAGCGGGCTTTCATACCAAACACATTAGTGCAAAACTTGTTAGGGTCCCGCAAAAAAGTAACAAAAACACCTTAAGGAGTATATAAGTGTTTACAGTGGCCAAGTAGACGTTGGGTCATTAATGCACCCCTCTCACGACCCCTCACATTCAGATAAGTAAGTAAAACAACTTTATTTGATGTCCGTCGGATGGCACACGACACGAGGGAATGACGTCCTGATAAAATACCTGGTGACGCAGGGGAGGTATGGTGTGTCGCTTTGAATTAATTTGACTTGTAAAACGTCTGCGGTTTTGTTTTCTTGCTGTGCTTTGTTATTTGTGGTGAGTGCTTCATGAGAAGATTTATTAGGCACTTTTCAAAGGTTTTTAAAAGATACCCGGCAAAGGCTGGATGAAAAAGCAAGGAATCGTGTACTGTGCTCTCCTTGGGGAGACTTAAGTTCTAAATTGAACTGCCTTTGGCTGAAAATTAAATGACGATGATGAGTATTTCTTCTTGCCGCAAAAAGACGCTCCTAAAGATTTTATGAGTAAGCATCTCTTTTATTGTTTAGTTTGGAATCAAAAATCCGAAATGTAGTGCACACCATTATTAAGACCCAAATTGAGCATAACACCGTGCCGTATAAAAACATACCTACATACTGCAAAGGTTCATTTCTTAAGTAAATTGATACTCATTCTCATTACACTACGAGAAACATTTAATTACCCTAACAGGATTCGAACCCACAACCTCAGCTGGCGTTACAGACTGCGAACTTGGATCGTCCTAATCTATTACGTCTATACGATGCATTTAAGAGTTATTGCTGAGAACTCAGGTGGCTCTAAGCTGGTTAAGTACCCCAACTCGCGCCACTAATCCTAAAATCCTTCTTCAACTTGAAATGGAGCAGGAACTACTTACGCTAAATGTACAGTTAACTGCACATCAGGCTATAACTTATTGCAGTATTATAGCACTTAATGCAACTGCATAAGTGTTTGGCAAGATAGTCGTGTCTCTGAGGTATCTGTGAAGGCCAGTGTAATAATCAGATTAAGATTCATTTTTTGTGCGTTCTTTAAAAGCTTTTCTAACGTTGTTGCGGTACAATTCAAGGAGTGGTATACAGATAGTTAATTTATTTATTTTATTATCAAGAACCATAATTTTAATTTTATTGTTTTTTAATTTTTTGTTAATAATGCCAGGCTTATTATTAAATCTAATAAGATACCAAACTACAAATCATCGTAAAAAATCCCTGTATTTCCAAATTCAAAGGACATATTCGTATCCAACCATAGTAATAAATATAAGTCAAAGTTGTCAAAAAGCACTGAAAATAATACGGAACCAACCTCCAGCTATCCGTAAAAAAGGTTCACAGTAAGTCAATGCACATAATGCGCTCTCTCGCAAATGCATCGCTCGCTCGATAGCCTATTTCCATCCAAACTGAGACCTCTCTGCATAGAGACAATTGTTCTTCAAGCGGCAGTCACTTAAAATGTCCCACTTTGTTCACAAAGGCAGTTTTTACTTTGACTACATCGGCTGCGACTTGTAATTTGCAAAGGATTGACGAATCGGGGGCTAGTCGTGAATTTGTTTAAAATAAGGTTAGTTCAGGTAAAAAATTCTAGATTTTTTTAAAGAATAATGTTTTTTTTTTTTCAGATAACAGCACACAAACTTAGTATATTTTTACCTTAGTACCTACTTTGTAGTAATTGACCTCTAGGTCTACACTAAGGCTGGGTTGCACCATCTTACTTTAACGTTGATAAACGTCAAAAATCTGTCAAACTCTATACAAAAAACACACTGATTATCGATATAGTTACGGTCCAATTAGATGGTGCAACTCAGCCTAATAGAGTTTGTCTATGACGACAAGATAGCTGAAAAATATACGTAAATGGACGCAATGAACCCAATGCCCAACCAAGTAGCATAGCCTTTTCAAAAAACATTGAAATTTTTTCATACTTACTCGATATTAAAAACGAGCACAAATTGAACAAAATCTCTCAAAACATCCAAACACACTAACGACCCAACTTTGTGTTCATCAATGACACTCAATCGCTGTCGCGCTCAAATCACTTTTCAACAACAACCTAGTCCACCAGATGGCGCTACAAAATCCGCGGTAATCCGGAATTTATTATCTGTCCACGACCATTAGCTGTTGGGATGCAATTCTACGTATTCGACGAATGAATTCGCGCAAATTCGCGCCGATACCGACAATACAGAATTGTACCCCAGGGGAATATCTATTGCTAAATATATGGCGCAATCTCGTTGAAATGTAAACGGTGTGGTTAGTTTAAAAATTGTTGCGCACTTTATTTTTGGTGCACTGTTTGAGATTTTGTTCCCCTGAACAATTTCAAATTCCTGTGATTCTTTTGCTAGTATTCAGTTTATATCTGGATAGTTTTGTATTAATGAAACCTCCAGAAATATTGATCCGACTCTGAAAGACTAACCTCAAACAGTGAACAGTATTCCCTGTTCTCGGATGAAAAGGTTTCATATACCGGTAGTGTTTTATAGGTAGGTAATAAGAAACTCCTTAAGAAAACCTTATTTCGTTACTAGGGCTTGTTTTATCTTATTATGTAGGTACCTCTTGGGAGTTCTTCCGAAGTATACCTGATACTACTTACTTACTTCCGTGCCAATGTAAAGATAGTATTCATTTGTTTACATAATATTTTAATTTCTCTTCGAATGTACATTCTATGGTAAAGAAGCTGACTGAAAAAGAGTTGTGAAATCAATCATAGCTTTTAAAGAAGATGAAAGTTTAACTTGCGTGGAAAATTGAATTTTAAATATCATGCGATGTATTTCGACAAGTTCAAGGGCTTTTTAAAACTTGCAAGAAAAAGTGACGATAGTTGAAAAGTACCTACTTTGTAAGTGTAAAAATGTCTTTCGGAGAAAAACGGTTTGTTATTGAAGTTACCTTTTTCTAACTTCAAGTTTTGTTTTTTCAGTTACGAGAGCAACGGCCTTTTTTATTTTTAAGAGTTGAATAACATTTGAAACAAGCGACTTATGAATTTTATGAATCAGGTAGGTACGTCGCTAGTAAAGTTATGTAAAACGTGTAGTATAATTTGTATTTAAAAGAATTATCAGACTCAATCAATAGAATAATAACACTAATAATGACATAAAAAGGAGTGTTGTCCAAAGACAGGTTGTCGTTTAAAGACAGGATAGTTTTTATCCTTTTCTCACAACAAAACTGTCTCTACATTTATTAGATGCACACAGCACTACACTACAACACCTTGCGGTATCCATACTCACCACCACTAGTATTGTGCTCCGATACGCGTCCCACCAAGTTACCATGAATCTTATTTTACTTATCACACTTATTTCACTTAACACACTTAAGAAGTAATGACAGACATTCGCACATCTGCGCGATGGAACCGCATAAGCTCAGCTTAGTTCGTGCTGCTTGCGCCATAATCGCGAAGCTTTGCAACTGAATTATCTTCCGTTTTGAATACACCGTAAGCTGCAACTGCATGCGCGTTTGTTTAATCTTGTTTTAGCTGTATATGAATTTAAAAATACGTCCAAAAAGTGATATTTGTGCAGCTAAAGGAATCTACACACTAAACCCGCCGACTACAGCGGGACTTTTATTTCAAAAGAATCATGTCGAGAGATGTTTGTACTCGCGCGTATCGCCCGGCGACTTGTGACAAGCCGGCGGGCTTGGTGTGTAGAGTTCTCAAAACCCATAAGTTATAAATAACTTAAAAAAATCGAACTGCCTGAGGCGAAAATTGAAACCACGACCTTCCGCTTGCCGGGCGACTGCTCTTCCAACTGAGCTACTTAGACACCTGAGCTGGCCGTAACAGCGTATTACACTTGAAAATTTCGACGGGTTCATCCAGTGTCTAATTTTCAAATTAGTTTGAAATGCGACTCTTAACGCTAAAAAATTAAATATGTAACCCATAAGTTAATTTAATTTAAAACAGGAAGCAAAACCATTTCGTCGGCGTCGTCGAACAACGACGTATCTGCAAAATGTTAAGTTTCCAGGAGAGCGTTTTGAAGTTTTGGAACCGGTTTTTTGTGTCTACAAAAAAAACTACTTGGCTGATCGGTTTCAAATTTGGGGATGTTATAAACATAAAGATGTTATTTTATATAAACTATGTACCCATCTCCAAAGATACTTAGTTTTTTGTAAAAATCACATGCGTCATTGTTCTATGGACAATTTGAGGATGTATGTGATAAACCGTCGTTGTTCTGCGAATTTTTTACATAAAATATATGACGTATGTCACTTTTAGTCATTATTCTACGGAACTTCTGCCATGAGTACCCGTCGGATGATGAAGAAAGTTGGAGGAAATAAATAAAAAACATTGTTTATTAGGTTTCATTATTAATTAATTTATAAATAAAGACAATAGGTATCAAAGAAAATTAAAAAAAATCAAGAATAGATAAACCACATCCATATACTGCGGCAGGTTATGCAGAAGATCGAAGAGTATAACTCGCCACTATGCTTGGAGTTCGTGGACTATGAGAAGGCCTTCGATTTGATCGAGATTTGGGCAGTGCTGCAATCTCTCCCTGCACCGCGGCCGTATCGACTCTCGTTACATCGAGGTACTGAAGTACTTCTACATGAACGCACCAATCCGGCCCGAATACAGAAGCAGAGCACGAGCGCGATTCCACTACATCGAGGCGTAAGGCTGGGAGATTTTATACCTATTTCCAAAACTGTTCACCTGTCCAACTCCTGGAATGAAAGGATTTGGCATAAATATCAACGACGAGTACAACACTCACCTTAGGTATGCCGACGATAATATTATGGTCATGGCAGAATCTTTGGAAGACCTCGACACAATATTAAAGACCCCAACGGGGTCAAAAAGTATCCCAACGGGGCCTTTGGATGAACATGGAAAAAATGAGCTTATGTCGAATGTCCATGTTGCACCCTACCCAACTTCGGTTGGGATCTCAATTCTTGAGATTGATGACAAGTAGGATGTCTACCTTGGACAAAAGATTTAGCTAGGTAGGTCCAACTTCGAGAAAGATGTCAATCGACGAATCTACCTCGACTGGGCAGTATCCGGAAAACTAGACATCTTTTCGTCCAAAATCCTAAAGTGCCTAAAGACGAGAGTCTACCATCAGTGTATGTTACCCTATTATAGGTCCAAAACGTTGGCTCTCAAAGAAGCTCAAAGTTGCACGGCGTTCAGCAAGGGTTATGTCAGTGTTTCTTTACGAGATCAAATCATAAATGAGGGAGGTCCGTAAACAAACTAAAGTCGATGACATATCCCGACAGATTAGCATGCTGAGTGACAATAGGCAGGACACATAGTACGCAAAACTTACGGCCAATGGGGCCCCAAGGTTCTGGAGTAGGCTGCATACCGAAAAACGAAGCGTGCGACATCCACCCACAAACCAAAGCGGAACGATGATCTCATAAAGGTAGCAGGAAGGCACTGGATGCAAAAACTATCACCTATAAGATCTTGCATTTTTTGAATAATGTTGGGATCTGCTTGAAAGGGTAAAGGGGGCATTGATTTGACGGTGTAAGTGCTATATTGCTTTAGAAATGAATAAAATAAATAAGTATAAAATTTAACTTAGACGAAAAGCTTTCTAAGCATACCTATACTTACAGGGTGACGTGTAATAAGTGAACATCCTTGTAAGGGATAACAGGTTATTGTAACCAATTTATTTATGTAGGTAATTATGCCTAGGCAAAAGTCAAGCATTTCTCAGTTTTAATAGGGACATCCTAACATGGTGTTCCGATAAAAATTGAGCGGGCGCCCCTTTATCACACTTTTTTCTTTTATTTTATTACTTTTATGTTTTACTGTGTGTTTAATAAAGTCTTTTATTATGTTTATTATTTATAGTTTGGGCTTTTTCTACCTTAGCTTAAAAGCAGGAAAATTTAAAATCAGCTACGGGATATTAATTATTATTATTTTGATTTTTTGTATGGAAAAATTACATTGTGTTTTGCGTAGGCAAATACTTATCTAATTTGATTGCAAATGACATGCACTATAATCCTTTACAAGGATGTTCACTCATTACAAGATGTCATCCTGTATACGCAAAAAAAACTTTATTTTTAACACAATGTTTATTTTGAGTAACAAATCGTCAAAAAGAAACACATTAAAATCAAATTATTGTAGTCTCAATTTTTTATTTTATTTTTTAAGCAATTTAAAAATAGAACAAAGACGCAATTGGAATACCCGTCCCTAGTACAAAGTCGGTTGTGTATATCCGACGTCAAAATTACCAAACTTTACCGAAGTACAACGATGGTTCTGATCAAACGTCAAACAAAAGTCCTTAGAACAATGTAAGTTCAGTACATCCGCCACCAAAAACAATTATTTTGTACCAAACATTCTTAATGTTTATACTCATCAATCTACCTACAAATACCATAAAATAAAAACAAAAGGACACTGTTTCTTTTATTTTCGAATTTCCTAGTACAACGACGGGTGTGTACGTACGTCACAGTTTTTTTTTCTCTGACTTCCCTAGTAAAGAGATGGTTGTGACTTTCTGTCATCAAAACGATAAAGTGTCCAAACTTATAGATATAAAGACGAAATTCTAGATACATTCAATATCAATACGAATACAAATGTATAAGCTATTCCAACAAACGATGTGCAGTCTTCCGAAGTACAATGACGCTTGAACAAACACGTCTCTGTACTGCGTTAGAATAATCACATCCGTCGGTGTTCGATTCTGTATCTTCGATATTATTACGAATTTTGAAAAATTAAAAAATTAGTTTATAAAGGGGCTATTTTAGAGTAGTTTAATGCAAAAAAACAGATTTTGACGGTTGCGATCATACGACGTTGTTCGACGACGCCGACGATTTTACAGTTAACCTTCACACATTTCCGCTTTCAGATTTTGAAAAGTTTGTTGTTATGGATTATTCGTACTCAAGTTGCTTATACAGGTTATAATCCTACACCTGAGCCTCGGTGGGTTAAATCATAAGACATAAGCCTCTTCCCACAGATACCTTCAAAGTTAGGAGTCTATTCCGTAATAGATACTCCATCTCGAGGAATGCCATCCTTTTTACACTTTATTATGTGAAAAAGGATAGCAACACTTTATTTCGTACTGATACAAGCTAAATGCATTTGAGAGTGAACCTCTTTGTCTATTAAATGAGCTTTGAGTGTTTAAATAATGGAAGAGGTATTAATCAAGAGTAATTAAGTTTCTAATCGAATAATTACATCATGGGTACGCAAATTTATAAAACCGACTAAACCTACAACAACGGCTCCATTACTTAAGATTTTTAAATTATTTAAGATGTTGGTATGTATTAGGTATACAATTTAAAAGAAAAACATATTTCTGAAGTTCGCGTAACTTAGTAGATACTAAAGTTTTTAGACAATTTACAAACTTCATCTAAATTCATTCATCTTAAATGGATTTGGTCTCCCAAACTTTTACCCTTTATCTGTATTTATTTTCTTTTAATATTTGCCACGAGATTTTAAAATAAATGTGTGAAACGTAATTTTTCTATCACTATTTATTGTTTTCCACTTGCATTTTATAAAGAAAACGGAACAAAGGCTTCATAAACAGCTTTGCTAAGTCCGACTAGAGTGGGACACAAATCCCTAGCAGAACGCAATTTTGTAGACATTTTTGCAGTAAAAATATTTTATTAACTATTCAATGCTCTATGTTTATTTGTGGGTACCTAATAGAATGGAGATGCATTAGGGTCCTAGAGGTGTCCCTTGTGTGATGGGACCCCTCGAATGCACTCTCATGAATATTTTAAGGGCCAGACGAAAGAACTGAAGTGATCTTGGTAGGTACAGTAAAGCTTCGCGATGTCTTTGAAATAATTTCTTAGGCAACTGTTTGATGATTATTGTGCATGATTATGTTGCATCAAAAAACGTATAACCTTCCAAACTAAAATTCCCTTGACCACTGAAGTTAGTATTGCAAGTTTTAATTTTGTTAAAGACAATTTCATCTCACCACTCGTACAAACTTTATCAATTCCACTCTGTTCAGAAGCTAAAAGCAGATCAAATTCATCCTAAAATCGAAAACAAATAGTTTTCTTCAAAAATTCAATCTAAACGCCGCCGCTTTTCAAATTACAAATAGTTTCACACAAGTTTCGGCCGTAAAATCACGCCCGCCACTCGTATGATCTTTTACAAAGATTTCTACTCGTAATAAAATCTTTTAGTTGGAAGAAAAGGAATTTTCTATAAAGAAGTGAAACTAAAGTAATTTTGTCCGCACATGACTTTCTTTACGATCGACCGAACACGAAATATTAGGGTCCCGTTGACATTATTTATGCGTGCCGATAAAATTTATTGGAGGCAAATTTTTACACACACCCAAATACACATACTTTTATGCTAAGTACGGTATTATTGGATTTTATTTACTGCCGTTATTGAATAAGAAATATAACTTGATGCTTTGTAGGTTTTATAAGACGTGTAAACCATTTAGATCTTTGCAATGGATTAGTATTATAATAAGTTTTAGTACTAATGATGTTATGTCTTACATCATTTATTAATTAATGTATCATTAACTTTATAAACTCTATTTTATCAGCACATTTCATCAGTAAAGATCATCAATATGCCTAATTAACTTGAAGACTGCTATCATACCAATTAAAGTCACATTCCAAATGAAAAGTTTTTAAAACTTTTGAGATATATCATCTACTAGCTTTCCGCCCGCGGCTTCGCCCGCGTGGAATTTTGTTTGTCATAGAAAAAATTTATCGCGCGCGTCCCTGTTTAAAAAACCTGGATAAAAACTATCCTACGTCCTTTCCCAGGACTCAAACTATCTCTATGCCAAATTTCATCAAAATCGGTTCAGTGGTTTAGGCGTGAAAGCAGGTCAGACAGACAGACAGATTTACTTTCGCATTTATAATATTAGTATAGATTTATAAACACGTTTAGTTACAAAACGGAATTTTAAATGCAGTAAGAAAATGTAGAGATCTGTTTCTACAAATACAGCAAAATCTGCGATCCAAGTATAATCTAAAGGTTGTATTTACTTGCTTAAATGTACACTGCACCTGTTATTCCAAAGGTTTAAAACTATGAGAGTGCAGTTATATACGAACGTGTTGCTAAAACATGCGGTTTTGGAGCGCGGTCGAGCCGTGGCCAGCTGTGGCGCTGCGCTAAATTTTACCACTACGTTTAGACGGTATGCTGACAAAATGTTATAAAACGCTTTTAGTCATAAAATATAAATTTAACATGTAACTTGAGTCTTGTACCAAGTATTTTAATTTGACATGGATGAAGTAGGTTTAAAACGCTATAAGTGTAAGAGAAACAAAGTTTGGATTGATGTTATTAGAGACCTCTAATTTATTTTTATATTTGCACTGCTTTGGTTCAGTTTTAAGAATGTATTGGCTTCTGTCCATAGGATCTATACCTAAGTATCTTTCACCTATCCAAATGAAAAAATACTTATTATTCCATACAAAAGCTTAAATTTGAAATGAAGGGTTTCCAATAATATTAGTTATGGCCGAGCTATTTTTGTAACAAAAGGCAACCTAAAGTCCTTTTCCTGGGTCAGATCTATCTTTAACTCGAAATCAACGATATAAACGTGAGAACTTAACAGATTAGATAGATTAGATAAAGATAATTTTCGAAGTAATATTTTTTTACGAATAGAGCCCGCCCATTACTAAAGTGGGAGTATCAAGAAAAAAGTAAATCAGCAATTGTCAGTACCTAGTGTTACGTGAAAAGTTATGGGTCATTCTAACTAAAATAGAGAAACACGCGTCTCAACGGGACATTTTTATATGAGTTATCGTACATTATGTACTCACGGCTTTTGGCTACTGTGCTGCCTGAGGCCGTGTTTATTAATCATTCTTGTAACAGTTTTTGACTTAAAAGAAATTCAATTCATCAACATCTTACGTCATATTCCTTGTCATTTTCGAGGAAGGATAGTTAGATGCGCTTGGTTTAGTGTTCGCTTGATAGTCAGATTGTCCAAACCTCCATACATAGGCTCTGTGACATGATAATGGAGGCTGGGATCGACAGGCTAGAGTGCTATTCGAGGTTCGAGCGACACTATTCTGATACCTAAAACAGGTTAGTTAGTGCAGGGTGATTCTAGGTGAATAGCATGAGAGATATTAAGCGATTCTCTATCGATTCCTTAGTGGTTTCCTGTCCTGAATGCTAACAAAATAAATTTTCTGTCTGTAAATAAATAAATGAAAATAAAAATAGCGCAAAGACTATCATAATTATTATTTGAGTAAACCCACATTATGTTTTATTTTCGTCCTTTTGCCGTCTCCATACCGAGTCATTAGTTTCTGTATGTACTTTCAGTGTATAACGTACGTTTAAGAATATTTCTTTGAACGTGTAGAGCACAATACTCATCTTTTGAGAATAATAAAAACATAATCAGCTACCTACATCAGTTCTATTTCAAATGCATTAATTTTGCTAAAACACTAGGATAATGCTATAATTAATCAGAGACAAAGCATAATTTTAACACACAAAGCTGTCTAAATTAACCGCTTTGATGTCAACATCTCAAAGACGCGAAGTTCAAAACACATGAACTATAATGCACTGGTAGACCAAAACACCACCACTTTGAACAGGCATAAGAATCGTATTTCGTATTTGGCAGCGACATCAATTTGAATACATTATCTTTGGCTTCCAATTGTGCGGCATAAGGCCAGCAGAAGACGAACGATTGTGCCTCTTTAACAAAAGAAGACAAGACTTTTGTCTGGATTTGTATAATTTTTATACCTACACAACACACATAAACACACTAGTACTACTACTAACCTGCTAAAATTTTTGTTTGAACCAAATGTCGATTAGCATCATGGCATTAAATTCTTGCCATTCTTAACTTATTCTACTTATAATAAGGTGCTTGAATGTGCACACAATAATTTCATCCACTATTGGACAAAAGCCTTCTTTCCCACGGATTTCAACAACGACCAGAGCTATCCTTAATTTTTGTTAAAAATGAAATGCACGCATTATTCTCTCTAAAAAATGCTTAGTCAAAACCAAACAGTGTTCAAAAGTTGCGTTAATCGCACACTCCCGCCCGCCCTAAGTTAGGCACAGAGCACATATTCGCAAAACTTCCGAAGCACTCAACTTCGGCTGAAACTAGGCTATCGGCTGCACTAGCTCGATCCAACTAGTTTACAAAGGAACGCTAGAACTTCTCTAATGAGATGAATAATTAAACCGGCACTACGCAAAGCATGTTGATTTGTCACGACATCTTTAAGTAAGAGTTTGGTGTTCCCATGTTTGGGTGTTGACTACTCGTAAGATTGGGTTTAATTATTTATGTAACAAAATGTTTTAGATGCTATTTGACTTTCTGATGAACAGTGCAAGTATGAAGGTCGGTATCTAATATGAATCGTTAGAACACGTTACTACCACTATTTTTAACTAAACAAAGTGGACGTAGCGAAACGACGCAGTGAAAAGCGTAGCGAGTATCGAGTGCTAAGATTTTACAACCATTTTCGATAAATGTGTATGATTAAACTAAGCTTTATAGTAAGCTAAATACCGTATTTTAATAACTAGTTATGTGTCTCTGCAGTATATTACTCTAAAACAAAAGAAAGCGTTGGATGACATTCTTTTCACCTGTAAAAACGTCTTCGCAATTTCATTTTCATTATGAATTATGATAAATTTTTAGCTAAGCACAATAACGATATGACAAAGCTTTTAGCAACAATGCATGCCGCCTCTAATTGTTAATTTTAGAAAAGATAATTCACATAATGCTCTCATATCTTTACAAATGGGCCTGTATTATTACAGCCTAATGGACCATTACATTAGCGAGACTAATCTTTTGTTTAAAAACACTCGGCTACAGTGTTTAATTGCAAAGGATTTTATTTGCTGAAAGCGCATGCATTATTCAGTGTTTTGGCGTAGTTGGCGCGGCTTAGCCGATATATTACCGTCCTGGTAAGATTTTAAGTGAATAGCTGGTATTAGTGGAATGCGTAGGTCATTATTTAAGTTTCAGCACGTTAATGAAATTGGTACTCAATATTTTAGAACTTAGCATATGAGTCCACTTTTCACACGGATGTCGTAAGAGGTGACCAAGGGAGTAATGAGCTAAAACATACTTCCAAACCATATTTCCAGCGTCCAGGAATCCTCCATTTGCCTTTGTTAAATGGAGAGACTCAATATGTTCCTGCAGTAGAGACTAAATTAATAACCTGAAGATGATAGCTTCAAAAATGACATTTAGGGTGGGTTGCACCATCTTACTTTAACTTTGACAAACGTCAAAAAACTGTCAAAATCCATACAAAAACCACCGGTTATCGTTAAAGTTACGGTTATAGTTAGCAGGAAACGTTCAAAAACTAAAATTTTCATACATTTTTTAAACGTAAATTCACACTCAGCCCACTGATAGAAGTTTTTGTACTGTTACAGAAAGTCTTCATGGCGCAAACTTGAAACTAAAATCAGTCATTATCAATTAGCTATAGCCAAATTCCATAACGATGAGAATGCTTCCAGTTACTGTTGTTTATAGCTAATAACATTATAAGCTCTACATGGTTCTACTACGTAGGTAGTTACTCACTATCAGCCATATTCTTTATATCTAAACCGCTCTAAAATGTATTGCATTGCCTGTCACAGGTGCTGTCAGGCTCGGACCGCGATTGCGTGCATACTAAAATGCACTTCATAGTTACATTCGCGTGTTTTATTTAGCGTAACGCCGATTTTTAGTTTCAATGTTCAAGTTTTTTTATATTACAAAGGCTGAGTTGCACTAACTTATTTAAAGGTAACTATAACAATAACCGGTGTTTTTTGTATGGAGTTTGACAGATGAGTTTGACGTTTGTTAAATCTAAAGTAAGATGCTGCAACACAACAGAGAAAATAAATTTTTGGTTCTTTATAAGGAAGGAAATATTATGTTTAGCACTCATATCTAAAAATCCTTCGATAGAAACATAATGCTTCTTCTAAATTGATTAAGATTGTCACCAACAAACACAATTACACACCTTATTAACCGCTTAATCATCATTGATCAATCTTCACCAAACATTGCCATTATAAAAACGCACCCCCCGTAAAGTATCGAGCAGTGCAGACATGCAGAGCAAGTGAGCATCGCATTGTGCAACTTTCAATCAATTTGGGCGGAATGTCAAAGTTCAGACGGGCATAACGTATCGGCGTCACGGGCAGGCGGACGCGGGATACTATGTGGGCTAGGGGATAGTGAGCGAACTATTGTTCTCATAGCTGAAGAGCAATTTAGACTTCAACTTTAAGCTATACCATTATCTGACATTTTCGTATAGTTATGTACCATAAAATTAAATGCCAAAATATCAGATGCCTATGGCACGAGATCTCGGATACATAAAGAGAACAAAGAGAAGAAGCAGCTCTATAAAATCAACATGCTATAGTAAAATTCGGCATGTTTTAGTTGTAATAATTAATCCACATGACTATGTGGATTATGCGATCTTACGCTGTCGTAGTCGTAGTCGCCGTAGTCGTAGCCACATGTTTTGCACAGGCAAAACGTAGGTAAGACGAGCGAAACTGCGAAAGTAACCGCGCAAAGCCTAGGCGGATAGCTAGAAAATGTTAAACTGGTCGGCCTATTTTATTTTAAACATATTAATATTTTTCAAGAGGATTAAAACCGAAAAAAATTGTCTTACCCAATATATGAATGGCGTCTACCATTGTCACAATTGAATAACCCCTACCTACTCTTACCATAATGCGTCTGCACCTTAGCCCCAGGCGTACGTTTCCTGACGAGGGGGACGTCAGAAACATCGTCGGAGCTCTAAGTCAATTCCGTTTATAACAATTCCCATGATAGATATCGCTCACGATATTAAGAATTAGGTACTATTATTTGGACGGAATATTTCCTGGCACTGTTGTGTCACGCGTCAGTATTATTCATGCTTTTATATCTGTGCTTACGACGAGTATCGTTTAGCGGGATTGGTCTACTTATGTAATCCAAGGCCCTTTGTTTTTTTATCTTTGAAGTACAGAATCTATGGTTTTCAGGGTACGGTTTCAGTATATTATTGCTTTCTTATAATAAGTAACTAATAAACTAATATATTTTCCTATATGATTTGATCTGAAGCTTTTAGAATCATAAAACATTTTCGTCATCATTGCTTACAGATCATATTTTATTATGAGACAAAGTTTAAGAGATAGACAATTTTAAAGTATTACTTTTATAAACAATGAATTGGATCTACATCGCAAGTGGCACGATTTGCTTACTTAAAGGGTAGATACAGTATCTCGATTGAAAGAATCACCAAACAAAATTATGCAGCAGTGCAGCCATAATAGCAAGGAGTTCCGAAGACAAGCAAGAGCAAACAACTCGCAAGACGGGGGACGTGACAAATGACGCACAGGTGTCACTGTTATCAGCTACCCGCAGACTTGTGACGTAGATGAGACGAGATCGCGGGCGAGATTCCGAATACTCCTTTTATTAGACCAGTAATTGGAAAAGTTGGGAATTACCCGCGGTACGTGTTTTTGTCATTTGTTTAGTTTTATGCGAAACTCATTTCGGAAATGAGGTTGGGTCATTCTGTTTGGTTATTCGTTTCGTTCAGAGCGCAGATTTTTTGAGCATGAACTGTAATGTAGCAAGAAATTGTTTTAGTTCGTTCAGATTGAACTTTAGTGTAGAAAGACACTTTTTGAAATATGTACATATAGCTGAAAACAAGCTCGTAATATTTATGCTTGTCAAATATCATAAAATGCTCAAAATTATGTAACATTTCACGTTCATCCATTTTCCATTTTCAATCTAAAAAATGGAAAATAAATCACACAATCGATCCAAACGAGGGGAGAGGACCATGTATCCTCGCTGTGTATCAGATACGTCACTTCGAGATAAGTGTAGTTCGCGGCGGCGCCGCCGGAGGGCGCTTGACAAATGACATGGCCGCCGCCTTATCGCTGAATGAACCTATGACGGAATCACCCTCGAGGCTCTTGTTTTAGATTTGCTGGTGTTTATGATATGCTGTCTAAAGACTAGCATGAAAAGGGGCTAATGCCATGGGAGAAGTATACACACACAGAGATATATTTTTTAAATAATTTGGAAACCTACATCCATTTTCAAATGCCGCCGTGTGATTTACGTAAATTAAAGCTAAGAGTAGCGTAAGAGTGATTACAAGCTATGCTAATTATTACAAGATGATTATAAGCTAAGCTATGATTACAAGCTGCGAGTATCTAAAATGTTCGTTCGTTTCAGCCCAATGATGTCCACTGGCTTTCCATAACGAGCTGTCCTCCGCTGACCGCATCCAGGTTCTTCCCGTGTCTAACTTTTATAACTTTAATTTTTATATAGCATTATAATATAACGCAGATCGCACAAAATGTTAATACGAGTATAAGTGAGTCATAAAATAACCGGCAGGTATTTCCATAAGCCATAATTCTCTTTCCATACGTTTTAGCTTAAGCACCAAAAGAAAACACAACCGACCGGCCAGCGATATCACCCGCTCTGTGATTTCAGTGGCCACTTGAAACAATATGCATTATACCACATCCTACATTTGCATGAAATTATAACAGGCATAGAATTCAATACCGCTGTTATGGTTGTAAATTAATGTATGTTTTTTGATGGCGGCCACTTCGCCCATCCATAGGATTATGCCCATCCTCCTGTCAACAGATTTGCATATTGAAAATGGATGTTCAACCACAATGTTTGGATGTAAGTTAGTTTTTTATTTATATCTGGACATGTATTCTATTCTGTACTATGGCTTAGCATATTCAATAGGAATAGAGTTATGGGCTTAGTAAATTAATTGTAAATATTGTGCTTTAAAACCTAATGGAATATGGTAATAGGAGGTTTAAAGGAATAATTTCATCGGTGTTTACAGAAGTAAGAGTTACTAACAAGTTTTTAAATCGGTTTTCACTATCGTTTCAATTGTTTTGTTTTGACTATTAATTGTTGTTTAACTCTGTCTATAGCAATTACGATTTTTATAAGAAACTTCAAAAATACGAGTATCCTTAACCGAATAAAGGATTGAGTAGAATATGGACTATGGGCCTCATAAGAAGGCTCAAGGTCACCCAAAGGGCGATGGAGCGGGCTATGCTCGGAGTTTCCCTGCGTGATCGAATCAGAAATGAGGAGATCCGTAGGAGAACCAAAGTAACCGACATAGCTCGCAGAATTGCTAAAATCAAGTGGCAGTGGGCGGGGCACATAGCTCGTAGAGACGATGGCCGTTGGGGCAGGAAAGTTCTCGAGTGGCGACCACGGGCTGGAAAACGTAGCGTGGGCAGGCCTCCTACTAGGTGGACCGACGATCTGGTAAAGGTCGCGGGAGGAGCCTGGATGCGGGCAGCGCAGGACCGTTCATTGTGGAAAACCTTGGGGGAGGCCTTTGTCCAGCAGTGGACGTCATTTGGCTGAAACGAACGAAATTAATTGTAAATATTGTGCTTTAAAACCTAATGGAATATGGTAATAGGAGGTTTAAAGGAATAATTTCATCGGTGTTTACAGAAGTAAGAGTTACTAACAAGTTTTTAAATCGGTTTTCACTATCGTTTCAATTGTTTTGTTTTGACTATTAATTGTTGTTTAACTCTGTCTATAGCAATTACGATTTTTATAAGAAACTTCAAAAATACGAGTATCCTTAACCGAATAAAGGATTGAGTAGAATATGGACTTTTAGGTAGATATAGGCTTGCATTTATAGCTTGTATTTGAGTCCAGTTATGATCATTTCTTAACATGCTCAATTTGTTATCGATCATTGTAATTTTGCGCGAATTTTAAAGTTATTTTTTTCTAAAATGTTCACATAAAACACATAAAGTTCTGTCAATCAGCGAGAGATGCCGTCACTCCTGCTGATACCGCAGGGCTTGTGACGTCAGTGTAGCTCCGACAAAAGTTTTTATCGAATAAACGATAAGACCGTTGGCAACTCAAGACTTCGTCTCAGATTACCAGCTCCTACACGTTTCACGTTTTCAAATGTTCTTGTTACAAGAAGAAAGCGTGTAAAGGATTTTCATACATCTTGTTCTAAGAAACAAATACATTTATTTGATATTGTAGAATGAAAATCAAAAAGCAGAGAATATCACGAAGTTAAACATCTAAACCAATAAGAAAAGTAAAAATATCATAATTTGTTGTTTGTACATTTAACTGACACTGAAAATAGATAGACATAATGAATCGAAAGTGATCTTTCCTGCATTTTTTTTCGAACTAGCTTTAACCCGCGACTTCACCTGCTTGAATGCTTACTATAACATTGTAATAATGAGTATAATTTAACGTATTATCAAAACCTCTCAATCTACACTGGCGCATATACAAATGAATCCCCATCATTTTATAATTCAATTCAGTTTACTGCATCATTGCCGTGCTGTAACGCCATCAAGCCAATAAAAGCCTGTGGTTGACAACTGTCGATACATCAATCGACAAAATTGTCGATGGAAATGCTGATGTATTGGACTGGATGCAAACATATCACTTGGCCTTTTGTGAGCAATCATTGGGGCCTTTTTGCGTTGTTTGCGCATAAGTGTGTACATGTCCTTTGTTGTGTGAATTAAAATAAAATAGTTTTTTACGATAAATAAATGTCAGCTTTCAATACCAGTAGTAATTGTAAAGAAATATTGATACTCTTTTGCAGTAAAGTTTTTTTTCTGGAGGTCTTATTTGTTTTAAGTCATGAAATATTTTATTAATCCTTCAAGCACCACGAATCTAGACACAATAGATAATAATCAATTGTTCCGCGGTAGCCGGCTACCGCTTGGGGGCTGAGAGGTTAATATTACTTTGATTGTAATTATACTAAGTCTTTGTTTATATTACTATCACTATAAAATTAATCACGACCAATGAGTTTTGGGTTAGTAGTAGTTTCGCACGATTTTCCTTCGCACGAATGTGCGAAACGTCCCCTTTGAATAATATTTCTTTTTAGTAGGCGTTTCGCCCGGATGTATCAAAAGTATTGAAAACGGGTGCGAATCGACCCCTTTGAGAACTAGTAATCGCATACTACTAGTTCAAAAAAGAGTCGATTCGCATGCCTTTTTAATACTTTTAATACATCCGGGCGAAATGCCTACTAAAAAAAATATTATTGAAATGGGACGTTTCGCACATTCGTGCGAAGGAAAATCGTGCGAAACTACTACTAACCCTGAGTTTTATATATTCCATAAAACTAATGGCAAGAATACTCGGCAAAATACATATAAAACAAATATTCAAAGTACGCCTATTTTTGCATGATTGGATAATCTGTTCTATAATTTTCACCTCTATCATAATAATTAATTACTTTACTAAACTACTCGGGGTGGCTGGCCTAAGTAGAATTAAGTACCTGAACTATGATGGGCCTTTATTTATAATAGGATACCTATCAAATTATTACCGACATGTGAACAGCAATCCTCTTATTAAGATTATCTTTATTTGGGCTGGAATAGTTTCTCATTTTAAGCTTACTAAAAATAATTACTTGTTAGTTTTTTCTATTACTTCTTACAATCAGTTCACAAGCCCAGTATTGGACATTTTTGAGCAGGTATCGTATACGTATCTGGAAATGATTTAGGGGAGGCTTGTCAGAAGTAATCAGCAGTCAATGTCTTATGGCTGGAAATAATGATGATGTTAATGATAAGCATCTGATATTACTCCATCAGACCTACGCATTTTAAAGGAATGTGAAGTCATATCTTTTTAGACGACAATACCTACCAGTCTCTAAGTCCGGAGTCTCCAAATCTTTTATCAATTAACCGCAATGAGTTCAGTCATTAGAGTAGAACGTCTACGATTATTCCTATCGAATCTATTAAAAAAATGTCGTCCCACATCCATAATGAAACGGCAAACAACAAACCGGTGAAAGAATACAGAGCGTTGCTAATTCAGCCCGTGTTACATTCCCCCCACGTACGCGGTAAGTAACGGCGATGCCGCACCAAGCATGTGACACCTAGCGTTAGGTGCCGTGAAAAATGGTCCATTTTCCGACGCAAGGATAAATTTATCTTCGCGGGACTATTGCGACGTTATTCGAGTGTTAATATTCATTGCGGAACAACAACGTGACTTCGGTTTGTTAGATATTATCGGTGAAAAAGTGTGATTTTTTGGAATGCGATAGTAGGCACATTAAGATGTGGTAGAGAAATACGATGGTAGGCCCATTAGGAGCCACAGGGGAGGGTTGGAATCTTGTGTATACATTTAAAATGTTATCAGTGACATCTTATGATGCACAGACGACAGCATCAGACATTTTTGTTGCAACATCACCCCTATTACTCACTGATACCCCTACGTTTAGCTTGACGCACTGTTGTCAGTACTTTCAAAACAGATAATAAATGGTCATATACAATAACTTACATCGACTGAAGACAATCTTCACACTACAAAGCACCACTTAAAATCGTATTTACTAATTTAGTGTCCAATCTTTAATATTTGTTATGGGAGTTGTATCAAAAATCGAGTAATATTTTGTTGATTTACATACCTGCGAATAAAATCGATTTGTCCACCTTGAATTTTAAAGACCAACTGATTTTTCCACGACTTCGCATCTTCACAATACTACTTCAGTCACGTGAGTGCGTAGGCTCGTAGCAACTTTGTCTCGTAGCGCCGTAGCAAGTCTGCAAACTTCGTCTGCACGATTCGTAGTACGAGTATTTCACAAACGGTACCTACGATAGATCTTTATGGTAATGTGTCAAATCATACTAAAATCTCCATAAAAGACAAAAAGAGTTAATGGCACCAGCTGTAAAATATTCATAAAAACTCCGGCAACTAGTTTCTGAAACTAGTATAAAATTCGGTTGAGAGAAACGAGAACGCAATGGTTTGATGCACCTGCTCTACGTTTACTTTAAATTTTTCAATAAATATTCGTTGGAAAATACCTACTATGTCTTTTACTTTCGATATAAAATCGATCAAAATATTATTTCACCTCATTTATGTATTTTAATTTGATATTCTGTTTTATTCCAATTACGTTCTCATTATACATCCTTAAACGAGCTCAAAAAGATCATAAATTCGTTTCATTAACAGTCAATTTGCAGCATTGAACGTTATCAAATTCAATTTACAAAAGTCGAACTGGGTCAACCTGTAATTCAATAATCAATCCATACGACACTATACAGGGTGAAATTTAAATCATTGCCATCCTTTTAAAATAATACTCTACTTATGATGTCTACTTCCCCAAATGTGAGACAAATCCGATGAGTTTTTTTTCTTTAATTAATGCTATTTTATTTGTATAGATGCATGTGCTTTTATAGGGAGACACAACAGATACATACATATTACATCGCGAAATAAGATGCCACAGTGTTAAACTTGATGTGCTGTCTGTACAAGGTTTTAGTGCCATTTAAACTGATTGACTGTTTTATGTTTGGAGAATGTACTTTGTGTCATGAGTAGTCTTATTTAAAAAGGACACCAATGATTTAAACACCCTGTAGACAAAAACTGCATTAAACGAACATTCACGAGAAGGATAATTTACAAAGCGCTCAGTTTTGTTCGCATTATTTATTATCGTTATTTAATTCGCAAAAATGGTCTTCGCTGGTATTCCGAACCGTTGATAAAGGCAATGCACCGAAAATGTCATGGAACCACAACGCCAAACCAATTAAGCGTATCTGCGGCCATAATTCCGCTCTGCATTCTGGCATAGTTAAGGTACTACAGCCAGTTTAACCTTACTTCATTTAGGCTGAGTTGCACCATCTTACTTTAACTTTGACAAACGTCAAAAATCTGTCAAACTCCATACAAAAAGCACCAGTTATCGTTATAGTTACGGTCAAAGTTAGGTGGTGCAACTCAGCCTTAAAGTGTTTTGGATGCAGATGTCAGTTCAACTGATCGTTAATTTATTTCTACCAACACAATATTATTCACTGTCCTTCAATAGTTCGACAGTCGGTCCACTGAGTAGGAAGGCGGTTTTGAAATGCTTTTTTCGGTCATGTCTCGACTATAGAATCTTAAAGCTAGTCTCGATAGTCCTAAGTTTCACTTTAATCTTAAGCTACATTTTGTAAAAGATACGTCAAGCTCAGCAGACTTCTTTGATTGCCCACGCCTTACATAGAAAAAAATGAATCGTACAGGAATCTCTACATGACACTGCGCATTATATGAGTAGTCTGTTCTATTTATGCTACTCTAAAAGGGAATATGACAAAAATCGCATATAGAAACCAGACGCGAATAATTCAATTGCGACCGGTCGGCCCGGATCAGTGTTAGCAGGACGAAATCTGATATTTGCTGGGGACGGCCAATTTCCTTAGCTAATGGACGAGGGGACTGGCTACCCTCTGTTATTAACACTTACTATTCATCAATGTTTATTAATAAACTTCGTATGCGGTATATATTTACCAGTAATTATGTGCTGGCTATCGATCATGTTGCAAAACAGGCGTCTTAAACGAATTTTGGACAAAGAGATTCAAGAGAATATAGGTATTTATATTTTAATTACTAGATCTTCTTTCTTTGTAAAACAACAACTTAATTTCTGAAACTAAACACAATTTTGTAAGAATGTTACTCCGACAAAAAACTCTTTTCAATTATTATGATACAATCAATTAGATAGATTATTAAATTGACATACATCCCAAAAGATGCAAGTTTTCAGTCACAACACAGTACAAAAAAATTGTCTCTATCACAATTTAAAAAGGTTGATAAAAAAAAAGTTCGCGTAAAATATTCCACCGGAATTGTACAGATACTGAACAAAAACTGAACACAGGTCTATAAGACTTAAAATACTTTATCTATAACGTAGCTTTTTGCTGAATACCTAAATGGTGTACTCGTTATCCTTTCACGCCTAAAAACATTTCATATTGTTTTACTTGGCAAAGCAACACAGCACTGATTATTTTGAATGCAGAGCGCTTTAGCTGAAAGTGTAGGATTTACAGTTACTAGCTTGTAAAAGTAGAATTAAGGACGTAGCACACTTATCAACTCAGAAAGGGATCGTAACCGTATCAACTCGAGGCGGTCAACATTCTTTGTATGAAACTCCATACTGCAACAGTATGGAGTACTTGCGTTTGACAGCGCGCGAAAGGCGATGACAGCGCGCGAAACGCGATGACAGCTCGCGAAGAGCGATACGGTGTTGATCCCTTTCCGAGTTGATAAGTCTGCTATGACCTTTAAACAACGTCGGAACTGACCTGACGAATGACGGCTAAGTAATGAGAAAATGTTTCATAAAAAACGCGGACGGGTCAGATAGTGGAAAGTATAATTACTAACATGACTTGGTGTGGAACGTGAAAATAAGTGTACGCATTAGGTAAACTACATACTACTTATTTTTTTTAATGAAAGAATAGATGCTTTACTTTTGATGTAGGTTCTTGTTCTATAAAATGAATCTTGGCAAATCTGCATTTTTATTGCATGTTTTTTTTTTTTTGAAAATTTTGGAAAATTGCGTTATTTGCTATTATTCTTAAAGAATTACTCCACTATGTTGTTGTCCACTATGTACTTTCAGTCACTATTAAAAATGTATTAATCATAATTACCTAATCTACGTTTAGTTAACAAAACAAACGTTTTTGAGTCTTGTTTCCAGAAGGACGTATTACTAGCCGTGTCACGTGTCACTTCCAAGTACTTGCTAACACGCATCAAAGCGCAGCACGTATCGCCAAATGTCGCCAGACTGCGTACGTTACCCATTGGGTAATTCAGCAGAACTTGCGTTCCTGCACTATTTGTTGCCTAATCTTAAAATTGCGCTATGGAGCACTCATCATCATCATCATTTCAGCCACAGGACGTCCACTGCTGAACATAGGCCTCCCCCAGGAGCACTAAGATGAAAAAAAAATCATTTATCAGGTGTTTTGTCTGTCTCAATTTGAATATGAACAGTAGTAATGTGGCATTTGATACTAACTTGCCGATTTGAATAGAGAATCAGGAGTCTTATTAATACAGCCGTGGTCACCAGTAGTGTGTAACTTTTCTCCCAGACCTGCGCTTTAGACGAACACATTTTGAAGAAGTGACTCAATAGGTACATCGCAGTGACTAAGTTGGCGCAATTGCGCTACATCGCAATGTTACCCATGTCTGCATGCTACGTGTATCGCCGTAAATTCGCAACGGATGACGGCCGATGCGTCCAATAAATGTTATCGATGAGTGAAAAATTGCCGCTTTCGTTGCACCTTTTTCCATTTTCAACGCGCAACCAAATGTGGGTATTACGTTCTGCGGCATTTTGGTTAACTATTCATGAATACTTTCGGAATATTCAATAGTATGTAACAAATAATACGAGCAGGTATTTTTCCACTTCAAAAGCTTTAAGAGTATTACGCTCGTCATAATATGATTATTTAAATAACAACTGGATATTTTTATACTGCGTCATCTAGTCTCTCAAACTAAGTAAAAACTTGTTTGTACAAACAACCTAGCTTGAATAGTACGCACTTTATAACTAAAATACCTAATTGAAAGAAAGATTTTTTTAATTAATTGGATAGGTAAGCGTAATTATTTTGGTTCTAGCTTTTTACTTTTTTTTAGAAGCTAGTCTACTCAAAAAGACCAGCTTCAAAAGAATTCCGATCAATTCAAAATTATTTCAAATAAATAAACTAACCTTTTTTTCGAACCATCACACTCAATTCAATTTGCGCTGCGTCAATTTTTCGCGCATCCCAATATTTATTGGATGCAGCCAATGCATTACGATGATGGGCCATGGTGGTGACACATGGCGATACCACCGTCCCTCGCAAATCGAGTTCTCGCTTGACAAGTGAGCAGTCCGCACGTCAACATTCACAATTGGCTTAATCGATCCGATTAGGCTGCATCGAGTTGTGGAACTGTGAACGAGAGGTTTTTGGTTTTGCTATCGGATCGGTTTTACTTATTAGAGACACTTTACAACTCTTTGTACTGTACATTTAGTGAGCTACTATGCCTTCTAGCAACAATTAGATTACGAAAAAACATTTTGCAAATGGGAACTATATCTTTGGGATATGTCTCTGTATAGTGTCACAGTTCTAGCTACCCATTTTCTTTTCTAATCGCAAAGAATTACTGTTTGATGAGAGCGAAAGAAAAAACGGAAATAATTAGCTGGAAATGTGGCCTACTGAACATAGACTTTTATGGGCTAAGGAGATATACAGGGTGGAATTTTGTAATGCCACTTGGAGGGAAAGTACTCTTAATATTGTAGATAGAAATTTTTTCTCAAAGAAAACATTCCTTTATTTTTGAAAAAGAAATAAAACTGCATTTAAAGATTTCCAAAAAATTGCTTGCTACACCCGGGAATCGAATCAACTAAAATCTGTTAAAAATTACACCCTGTATTTTATTGCAGTTAAGTATAAGGATGAAATCTCTCTAACAAACTTGATGAATCATATGAAAGGAAAACCATGAAATCTTAAATTATCTTAATTATTTACAGAAATTTGTATAGTACGGTAGCGAATTTTCGAAAAAATTTCGAAAATTTATGAATGCAGTTCTCTTTCTTTTTAAAAATAAAGGAATGTTTTCTTTCAGTAAAATTTTCTATTAACAGTATTAAGAGTACTTTCCCTCCAGGTGGCATTATGGAAACGATAAGTGATCTCACTCGATTATTTCTATACTACACAAGATATCCAAAAACTGATTACTGATCCTAAAAGTGCTTCACGAGCTCTATCCAACGGTACCAATAAATAGGTTACAAAATAAACTGGATCTATCTGAAAATTCAATGTTTCCAGCTTCGTGTAGATAGTTTCATCCACGAAGACGCGCCCCACCATTTTTTGGCCGAGGGAAGCGCAGGGTGCGAGGAGTTTGATCCGAGCAATCCGAGCGTCATTATTGTAGTGTGCGTGTGCAGTGTGCACTCATGGATAAGCGTGTACCTACCGATAACACTCAAACTTTCGCGGAAGATTGGTGGGGCGCGTCTTCGTGGATGAAACGATCTATAGCTAGCTAGCAAGCTAAAACATTTATTTTTCTATGCCAATTAAGGCTAACTTACGATTATGATTAAAATCCACAAGAAACCAAAATAATATTTCAATGTTATATTGCTTACTACAACTTTGTGTCAGCAAATCTATAGAAGAAACTATTAATAACGTTATTAAACCTATAAATAAACTGCTGATTTCTCGATTACTAAACAACAATTTTCCCTTCAGTACATGCCACATGAATTTGTAAAGCCATTAATTTCGTCTTAGGTTATCAACGTTCATGTTAAAGTAATTTTAGTCTCAGTAAATATTTACGTTACAACGTTCCCCGCTGAAACCAATTCAGCAAAGCTTACTTCATTAAGGCTTGGTATTTCTGCTAAAGTAGGTATTTCGCGCTGTCAAAATCTGCGCGCGCAATACTTCGCCGAAGACAGCGCGCCAAAGAGCTCTCGCGGCTACACAGTATAGAAATACGCAGTTTAGAAATACGCAGTTGGTTAGGTTAGGTTGACTTCCTTCCGTTCAAGCGTCACACTCACAGCACTTTCTAATACAAATCATATCCAAGTGATACAAATTAAAACAACTTTCAAAATTTTTGGGAATATATTTTAGAATCGAATAAATATAGAATATAACTGCCAAAGTAAACACGGTTCAAAGAGGCGTGGCGTCACCCGACCTTCCACATGCAAAGCTTTGTGAATTGCAAATTATAGTTGTTGCAATTCACAAAGCTTTGCATGTGGTTAATTACATTAATCAGTACACGCATCAATTTTGTTCAGTCTTTTTGTTTATTAATAAATAAAAATATCATACTAAAATTGCATACATATTTGTTTGTATTGGTCTGGGTGTTTTCTTTCCATAATTTATGTAGGTATAACGTATGTACGGGGCTCTGTATCGAAAATCACTATGAGCAATAAGCATCACACACGGTTACCTGGAGTGCATTACCGCAGCAAAAAGCTTGCCATCTTAAATGAACGGTATAATATCAAGGTTTCGTCAGTACAGTTGCGAACAAAGGTGTTTGTGTAGTGTAGTTGAGTTGAGAGGTCTGATTATTGAAATAATAAAACGAACATTTTATTTTTTAAATACATTTTAAAAATAATTTACATTACAGATAACAATGAGAGGATGACATTGCAAGGTGGTGCCAGTCCAGTCTTAAATCCGTTGATCTGCCATGATCATCTGCCATGTTTTTGGCTAAAAGATTCTTTTATCTTGCAGTTTAGACTTTTATTACAGACCTCAGACAGTATTTTTGGAAAACTTTTACGCATGGTGGAGGAAGGGACGCTCTAGAGACTCAAGTCTAGAAGGAGTCACATGAACTCCAAGTTTTAAATCCGTTGACATCTGCTGCATCTGCCATCTTTTTGGCTAGAAGATTCTTCTATCTTGCAGCTTAGACCTTTAGCTACAGACCTTAGACAGTATTTTTGAAACATTTTTACGCATGGTGGAGGAAGGGACGCTCTAGAGCAGTGGTTCTTAACCGGTGGTCCGCGGACCACTGGTGGTCCCTGGAGGCATTCCCAGTGGTCCACGATGTGCACTTGCACACCGTGGTCAAAACCACTTTTAACTGATTTTTGCAGTCAAACTGGTTTTGACCGATTATGAGGTGGTCCCTGACAAGACAGAAATTTGGTAAAATGGTCCCTCATGACTTAAAGGTTAAGAACCACTGCTCTAGAGACTCAAAACTACAAGGATACACATGAACTCCAGTTTTAAATCCGTTGATATCTGCTGCATCTGCCATGTTTTTGGCTATAAGATTCTTCTATCTTACGGCTTAGACCTTTAGCTACAGACCTTAGACAGTATTTTTGTGAAAATTCTTACGCATGGTGGAGGAAGGGACGCTCTAGACACTCAAGTCTACAAGGAGTCACATGGACTCCAGTTTTAAATCCGTTGACATCTGCTGCATCTGCCATCTTTTTGGTTAGAAGATTCTTCCATCTTGCAGCGTAGACCTTTAGCTACAGACCTTAGACAGTATTTTTGTGAAAATTCTTACGCATGGTGGAGGAAGGGACGCTCTAGACACTCAAGTCTACAAGGAGTCACATGAACTCCAGTTTTAAATCCGTTGACATCTGCTGCATCTGCCATCTTTTTGGCTAGAAGATTCTTTTATCTTGCAGCTTAGACCTTTAGCTACAGACCTTAGACAGTATTTTTGTGAAAATTCTTACGCATGGTGGAGGAAGGGACGCTCTAGAGACTCAAGTCTACAAGGAGTCATATGAACTCCAGTTTTAAATCCGTTGACATCTGCTGCATCTGCCATCTTTTTGGCTAGAAGATTCTTCTATCTTACAGCTTAGACCTTTAGCTACAGACTTTAGACAGTATTTTTTATTATTTATTTGTGTCAGTGTGCTCTTCTAAAGAGTGTAAGACGATTGTATGTAGGTACTATTAAAATGTAATTTTAACTCATTGGTTTTGTCTCATATTTGAGGAATGTACTATGTATCATGAGTAGAGTCTTCGTTTAAAAGGATGCGAACGATTTAAATTTCAATAGGTAGACAAAATTGATAATTTTTAATTATCAAAAATTTAAGCTTTCTCCAGTAACACTGATATTATTATACTGTGACTCATCAAAGTCATCATTGTCAAAAATATTGACAAATCGCGAACTGTCACGGCCAATAAACTGACACGCGTCCGTCCTCCGTAAGCGCCACCGCGCGACTGATTGAGATTGTCCAAGCCGTCATGGACGATTTTTTCCACATTTTTTAACATAGTAACTAAATAAGACGCAATATAAAAATTTCATCCGTTAAAAGCCCTCAAGTTATTTCTGAACTTTAGTTTTTAGTAAAAGATTTAGAATCTCAAATCGCTTATTTTAAAAATAAAACCATAAATAGAAAACGAATAGAGGTAACTTTGGGAATTTATTCTATCGAGTCAACTTCATCAAATCGTGTTTCCATCCGTTAATAGCCCTAGAAAATATCCTCAACTATGCCCAATAAAAATCTTAGCCTTTAATTTTACTGTTTAGTACCTCAAAAATGAAAAATGAAAACCTCATTTTCGCCATTTTCTCTGCTACCCGGCCTTAATTTAATAGGTAGACAGTTTCCCCCTTTATTAGTTACTAAGAAGGGCCTTAATACTAAGCGATTACTTCGAGGAATATGTAGGTATATAAGTATAAATATATAGGAGTATGTATAAAAGACAACTGTTGCTGACTGATCTATCGACACACAGACCAAACTTACGTCCGTATTCACAAACGATGCTTGCTTATGTGAAGCAGCAAATCGAACGCACAGCGATGAATAGAATTTTGTGATTGGTTCGTGTGTCACCCTTTGCGTCCACGCGCACTGTGAGACCTCATAGTAATGCTTGAGAATACGGGCGTGAAAATCACGAAGATTTATTATGACGTAATTTTAAGCATTCGCTAAGAAAAGATTTTAAAAAATTCACTATCTAAGGGGATGAGACAGGGTTGCATTACCCCAAACCAAATGCGAGCGAAGCTGCGGACAAAAGCTAGTTGTTATATGACAAACTTGTAGCTAAACATAGATTTTAATGATTTGACTCATCAACTAGACGAAATGCTATTTCGGGAAATGAGGATTAATCTAAAATGTTCGATTGTGTAATTAATAATTATGGAAGCGTCAATATAAATTGACATATTTCCTCTATTGATTCTTCTACTTTACACTGAAGACATAACTCAAAATAGTTTTGACCTAACTTTCGCCAACACGCTTTGTGTCCTATAATTCTAAAACATGTAAAAAAATTGCTTTAAAATTATTATTTTTAGGGCTGAGTTGCACCACTTTCTTTTAACCGTGATTATTTTTGTATGGAATTTGACAGACTTTTGACGTTTGCTAAAGTTAAATTAAGATGGTGGATAGTGATGATGGATGGTACAGGCACCATTGTTACCACTTGTCCAAAGTGACACTTTGAAACAAACAAATCGTACTTGACTGTGACCCCAAATCCTTCACGGAACTTAATTATTTACTCATTTGTAATCAAAGTTCCTAAGCCAACTCCAAGACAAACCAAAGCCGTGTCTAAAGTTCGATACAACTAACCACTTCATAATCTCAAATAACATTGAAAACTTGTTGTGCTTTGTCTTACAGAAGTTACTCCGCAAACGACTAAAATATCGCTCTATCTGTCTCGTTTACTCATAGTACACAGCTGGCATGTTAGATAGAGACGATTATGTCGAAATAGTTTTGCGTAGTCGACCCACAGTACAAGCCGCACACTAGGACTATGCTGTAGTAACTAGCAATAATTTCTATGTATTTAAAACTTTGCTTCTCGTAGAGACAAAAAATCTCGATTCCTTGTCAATACTATAATATTAAACCTACCTGGAAGCGGGCAGTACAGGACCCGTCGTTATGGAATTCCTAAGGGGAGGCCTTTGTCCAGCAGTCAAAGTCTTTGTCATTTGGCCGAAACGACCGAACAAACTAAAATTCAAATTCAAATGTTCTGTTTTAGTTTAGATAAAATTTTGATTTAGCAATCATTTTTTATCAACAGCACCTTTCTGGCACCTTACTGAACTAAGAGCTATTTTGAAAAGAAAATATAGTGTAACTAATGTCTAAATGTATATGAGAACTTTTTAGTGTGCGCCGTAGTCTAATGACCGAATGCTGACGGAGCGAGCGCGACGAGCGATATTAATTTGATCAATGCCATCGAAGTTCGCGGGAACTTGCCTCTGCTGATGTACAGTCGACAGCACATCAGACTATACATTCTCGTTGAAAAATAGAACCTAATACAACTGAATAGATGCTACACTGTCGCTTGTATCTGCAAAGTTCACGCGAACTTGAGCGCTGATGTACCTACCTTTAGTTTTACTAACAAGCTGCTTAGTGTTAACTGCTACCTCATCGCTCAACGATAATTAAGCGTAGTTGGAGTATTTCGTAAAGTAGAAGTATTTTGGGAGTGTGAAAGGAAAATTTTAAACATAGACCTTTATTAAATGTTGAACTAGAAAACACGTTAGGCATGATAGGCATTTGTAATTATTTAGCAACTTATACGTGAACAATAGTTTAAACAATTAGTTACTTATAATACTGATATAAGTACCTACTTAGTTAAAATTTATCAATTTTAGTGCAAGTTAGCCTTAAAGCACTTAGATTGCACTTGATTTTCATAAAAGTAGGTAATAATGAATAATGTAATTCAAAAGTAATATTTAGCAGTTATGATTTTAAATCTTTAACTCAGTCTTTTTAGGACTGAGTTGGAGAAAATATTATGAGGCAACTTTAAGACAAAAAGACACTTAAAAAATCATAAACGAAAGTTGAATTTCAAAAAGCAAAAGTGCATGTCCAATACCGTCACCTCACTTGACTGATGACCCGCTAGCGGGAGAAATTTCACGATTGTTCTCCCGGGAATAAAAAGGGAAAAGTTTAAGACTTTTAATTCGCTATTCCTGTTTTCGCTACGCCGTGACTGGGAACAAGGGTTTTAGATTACGGCCCTGGAACGGCTTTTCGTTATATCATACGCAGGTTTATGTTACGATCTAGTTTGGAAGTTGAGACGAATTATGAGGCTGGTTTAGTCGTAGTTATAGTGGAAGGCGATTTAAGAAGTATTAAATGAAAACTTTGAGGCTTATTGTAATCTATGATTATCTACACTACGGCTATATTTTTGTTATTAGGTTTCCAAAAAAAAATAGAACTTCTTACTGTATTATTACCTTTACTAAATCATCAATGCAGAATATCTCTGGACTGTAAAGGGCTTGAACTGTCTCTCTGTCAGTCCCTGCTCTCTTACAATATCGGCGGTTTGAAGACTAGAGTGGAATGTAGTTACGTAATCTATAATGTAGACTCAGTGAAATAAACACGAACAGAATCATTCTCACCATCAAACCCTTCGCGATTCTAAAACAAATGCAGCACGCAGCGAGTTCTAACATTCAGTTCACACAACGACACCCTCCAACAACATAAGGTGAGTGAGTAGTTACCCAATGGCCCTTTGTTAGTTGTAAGTAGCTGAGTTGTCTCGCCCGCGGCACTGCCAGCACTAGACGCCATGATTTGCATCCAGACAGCAGTCACACGTGCGAAACGGAACACAAAGGATTTAAAATTACGACCGCAATATCTTTTGTGAAATGTTTCGGAATTTTTGAGGACGTTCTGTTTATTGGATGGAGATAAAAAGACTATTTGCTAAGACATGAAATGAGCTTCTGTATTTGGCGTTGCGGAATCGTGGTTAACGTTAGACGCGTTCAGATATGCAGTTTATCTATACTTATAATAAATCTGTAGAGAGGTCAATTCTGTACATGAAATATATTTTCAAAATAACTATCAGGGGGTGATTAGTGATCGATACTGATGCCAAAAATGCAATCAGTAAAATTTTTGTCTGTCTGTCTGTCCGTCTGTCTGTCTGTCTGTCTGTCTGTCTGTCTGTCTGTCTGTCTGTATGTTCCTTATAGAAACAAAAACTACTCGACGGATTTTAACGAAACTTGGTACAATTATTCTTCATACACCTGGGCAGGTTATAGTTTACTTAGGAATTCCCACGGGAACAGGAATTAGCGGGAAAATCCTTTTGTATGAAAAATCTAAACGCTTAACGAAAGTTAGACGCTTGAAATTTGGCATGTAGGTACTTTAGTAAACTTAAAGCTTAGTTACAACAGGATATTGCAAAATTCCCACGGGAACGGGAGTTAGCGGGAAAAAACATTAGTATGAAAATATCTAAACCGCATAAGATAGATGAAGGGAGTAAAACGGGATCCACGCGTACGAAGTCGCGGGCGGCCGCTAGTGTGCAATATTTTCGGTTACTGTTTTAATAAACGTGACTAAAAATTGAGTTTTTAATTTAATATCGTTTATTTAGGAATTTTGTATTCTTAATGCTGAAATGAAAATTCAGATAAAGCCAAGATAATTTCAGATAAAGCCTTAGTCTTAGAATTTTTACAACACTTCTACTGTAACACTTCTAAAAATAAATGTAACTGAGTTTATAAGCGCTTTGTATTCGAAACGGCGAAAAACTCAGCCGGTGTCACTGCACATTGCACCGTGTTGAAACAACACACTGTATTGCAGTGAAACTTTTCAATTGGCACAAAGTTAGGCGCGCGGGCGCCTGATCAAATTATTCCTATATTAAGGCCCTCACTTCGTGTCAGAGTTGCGTTTTCAGTTGAACGTCTTACACGGATTAAAGTTTCAGTGGACTCCCTTGAGCGACAGCTGTGGGAATTTGTGTGTCTTAAATCAATAGCGTTTTCCAATGTTCACGTCTAAATTTAACAACCTGAAGAATTTTGGGTTACTACAGGCATATGGCATAGGTAAGTAACGGTAAGTGGGAAGGTTCCTACGGTGGTACGAGTAAAGCGGTTCGGGAACCCTCTGAACACGTGGTCCGACTGCTGTGTCCGACTAATCAGACCACGTGAACTTTTTTTTCCTGTTGGTTCGATTAAGGAGTCGGACTATCAAGACTTTCTGTTCTTAAGGTTACATGGTCCGACATTTAACCGCCTAACCTATTTGAAAGAAAGAAAACATTTATTATTTCATTAACTCAACACTTTTTAATTGCATTTTCTTAATTAAAAAACTATAACAGACCTATTCCTTTTAGTTCAAATCAAAGTTTAACTGAGTTGAACTTTCAGGAAAAAAATCCATAGTTTTCATAATTTTTCTAGAAATTTGAAATAAACGGAATATATTTTCCTAAAAATTCAACTATAATAAATCTATTGAATTTCTTATTGATTTTTTTAGGCTAATTTCCTAAAAAAATTTTTTTAGTCCGTCAATTTTAATATAAAAAAATATTGGACACGTATATTTTTAATTGTCAATCAAACAAATAATTACAAAGCTATAGTGCGTTGAAGTTCCGCGCGACGTCACAAAGTGCAGCACTTTGCAGCACGCACTCACTGACGTCACGAGCCTTTCCTTTAGAACTTTGGCACGCTTTATCTCTTTACATTTTCATTAGTTTTAAAAAGTGAAAAATAGGTGTCGAGTATTTTTTGATAAGCTAACTGACGGACTAATTAAAACTCTTGCTTTTTACCCAGGAAACATCCCTATTGAAAATGTGGAAAACAAATGAATACCTACATAACCTATCTATAATATTATAAACATTTAGGAAATGTTTATAAAAAAACCGTTTATTTCAACTTCCTTGAAAGATTACTTTAGAAAGTTGACTTTACGGATTTTTTTTCCTAAAAGTTCAATTCAGTTGAACTTTGAATTGAACTAAAAGGGTGTCGTTTTACATTGAATGAAACAATCTTTAATTAAAATTATTTATACCTTTACATATTTGTATTAATTTATTCAAATCAATATTAATTCAAATTTATTATTATAAATTTATTTAATAGTGAACCTTTCCATGCCAAGCGTTCACGAGGAAGCTCATGTAATTATTATGACCAAAGAGCATCGCATTGGTAGTTAATATGAAATTGTCACGAGATAATAGTTTCCATGGATCGATTTTGTTGCATACCACCCTTAATTTATTTCAAGTCCGATTAGTCGGACGAAGTGGAATTACGATTCCTTGTAGTCCGATTAATCGAACCAACAGGAAAAAAAAGTTCACGTGGTCCGATTAGTCGGACAAAGCAGTCGGACCACGTGTCCAGAGGGTTCGGGAATGGTAACATATGACGTACGTGGACTACACGTTTAGAATCTCGTAGCATTTGATGTAACAAAAACACACCCGCAGGGGGGACATTGGGGTCCGCTCTACTACCGCTAGAACCTATAAAGTTTGTACTCTTATGCCTATAGACAAAAGACACCTAGAAAATCCAGGAAGTCTCTTCTTAAAATGATCCATCAGTTTGTATCCATACAACTATGTATTGAAATTGAAACAAATAGCTCTCCAACTGTTACACAAAATTAATTTCCTCATACCTTTTCGTTAAAAATAGTCCACAACTGTACAGAGTTTTCGAAACGCTGCCGTAAAAACATAACTGAACACGATGGAAATTTCGCAGCAATATTCGTAGATGAATATGATAACAACAACTTTTGAGTGGTACACCTTACATTAATATTTAACTTGCCTTGCTCTATCAAAACTTAAAACCTCGAGTTGGAACAAACTTGTACATTCAACGAGGGTACGAGAAAGTTAGTATACATTTCACAGGAGGTGGTGTAGGCGCCCGCGTCGCCGATGCAAATGTGCCAAGGACTTATTAAGAAGTTGCCACACATACTCTGTAATCATTCTTTGTCAACTCTGAGTTGAGGTATTCATACACGACGTGACGTGCGATTTTGTATGAGAATCTGAACGGTTCTTAGACTGAGTTGCACCATCTAACTTTAGCGGTAACTACAATCACCGGTGCTTTTTGTATGGAGTTTGACAGATTTTTGACGTTTGTCAAAGTTAAAGTAAGATGGTGCAACCCAGCCTTAGTGTCTACAAATGTGATTAGGTGAAAACTCGACTCAAATGAGAAGGAAAAGTCACAATAGAAGTTCGGCATTTGGTTAGACTTTGTTATTTTTTATTGTCCCAACAGATTAATTGCTAATAAATTTTCATTTGGTAAAAAGTTTTCACTTAATGCTTACTATCACATCAATGCATTTCTTATTGTGTAAGTACCTACCGAAAATAACAACTAACTTACGCGAGGTTAGCGCTATAAAAATCTTCGTTTCATGCATCTCAAACGTGACGCAACAAAGAAAAGTATGTGAATAGCCCATAAATATAATTTTAAGTTATGATTGTGACTTCCATTGGACTTAGTTTGCTCAAAATTCCAGCTTCAGCAGATCTTCGCGGCATTCTAGAGGCGTGATGTTTCAAGACAACATTCAGCAAAACCAAAGCTTATAAGGTAAACGGCTACTAGTTCGTGATAGTACGTAAGTTCGTAAGTTTTTTTTCTAGCTCAAATAATAAGCAAATGGAATATTATTTATAAAAATTCTTTATTACTACAAAAACTCTATTATTTAAGCTATCTAAAAAACCAAGTACCAACATTGTGGCGCCAAAAATGAGAGCAATACGAAGCTTCAAACTCTCAGAGAGCCAAAAACAGCCGTGCGGCTTGCAAAGGTTGCTCTCACCGTAAGGTTAGCGCTCCAACTTCTTAAGCTTATAAAAAGACGAAGGAACGTCCATTTAAATAAAACTTGTAATAGTGGTTTCATGTGTTCCTTGACAATTTATTTGGCTTAGAAAAAAGTTATATGAAAACGTAGAATTCCTTTAAAATTGCGATTAATTGACTCACGAAATAGCGTACATATTATTTTTCGGGTGTCCCCTATTTCGTGACACTACCGATTCAAGGATATTATGGATAACATTTTGATGCTTGGTTTTTAAATAATTATTTATAATAATTTAAATGTAAGTTATGAAACAAATAATGCATTTATTTAAGTTTCTCATGACCTAAATTCGGTATATGTTTCGTTCACTAGAATTTATATGACACGAGTTTGAAGTTCACATATATGACCAATTTTAAGATAAATTAGCATAAGTAGTACCAGCATAATTTTGCTTTTATTTCGATTTGTTTTATTTATCTTTGTTTATTTTTATTGTATATGGGATAGATAATAGTTAATTGACACATTTTGACAATAATCCATGAATTTTCTTGGGGAATTTGGAATAATCAGTATCACGAAACAAGGAACCGTATTATTGTTACTTTTTTCCAAGTTCGTGATATATAAATGTATGGTGTCAGGTACATTTATGACACACACCATCAAAGAAATCGACATATTTTTTAGTTTTTACCCGACTACGGCAAAGCAAAAGGAGGGTTATGAGTTTGACAGGCTATGTATGTATGTATGTATGTATGTTCATGTGTTCCCTCGTAACTTCTAAACTACTTATCAGAATTCGACAAATGACATATCATTAGAAGCGTCTTAATTGTCCGCTGGTTATAGGCTATATGGGGTTTCACAAAATCGAATGTGGCGCCCTCTAGCGGACAAAACATACAGAGTAAAAAAATAAAGTTAAGATAAATATGCCGTGTTTGATATCATTTGAAAGCGCTTTACTTGTACATTTCGAATATATATATATTACTAGCATTTGCTTGTGACTTTACCTGTATTCATGGGCTGATTGCATATAATTCAGATCTTTTCGTTCATAGCTTCTTTACTACTTATTAGTTCATCAATTTAACTTTTGTTAATACATATTATGCGCCACAAATACACTTTAACACCAAAATAGTACAAATAATAAAAAGTAAAAAAACTAAAACCCAACTACGACAAAAAAACGACGCTGAAAAAGTACGTTGTTAAATCAAAAATTTATGGGTACGAAGGGGGGGGGGGAAGTCCCCCCACATTTCTAATGTACGAGGGGGGGGGGGGGGGGGGGTTGGGTCAAGTTTCCCCCCCCCCTACATTTCTAATGGTTATATAAATATTTTCACATATTTTTAGAATTAACAAATCAAAATATTATACTAGACTCACATTATTTCTTATGAATATTTCAGGTAAGTAATATCGTCAATTTCACATAATTATTTTATTCTAAATTTTTATTATCGTTTTTAAATTTATTAAACCCTTAGTCATTATTAAAATATCCTAACTGTATGCATAAAACCTTATCCCGAAATAGGGGACATGAGTTCACGAACTTAGAAACAGAGCAAAATTTTGTCACGAAACAGGATCCAAACAAGAGGTCCGCAGAACAATTAATATAAAAAAAAGTTCAAACTATATAACTATAAGTTATGTATTAACTTACTGTCAAAAGACCAAAGTTTAGCATACAAAAGCTTTCATACTGATATCATGCTTGGTTATTTTTAAATAAAATGTTAAAGTCGTAAGAGCCTTAATATACCGAAGTAGGGGACACTTACCTTAATCGTGTCAAATGCTCGTACAGAGTACATTCTACGCAGTCTTAGAGTAGGCGCACACCGTTGATTTTTCGTCGGCCGATAGTTTAGTCGGGCAGTTGATCAGTATGGGCATGTATGGGAGTGCGCACACTACGCCGATTCGATTTGGCCGATTCTTCATACAAATTAAAATCAGGCACAACTATCGGCCAACTAAAAATCAACGGTGTGCGCCTACTCTTACATACATTGAAACGCGGAAGACAACAAATCGCAATACTCTGTGAATTCCAAAGCTGCTAACAGTTTAAACAAGACTACTAGTAGAGAAGTAACCTTGTTAGCTAACAACCTGCGCGGGAAGGGCTCTCGCACTAAAGTTGGGGCAATTCCCTTTACTTAGGGGCGAGTTGGAACCACTCTTGTTGAGGTGATGGTATTATTATGCTTGCGATATCTCAAGCTGGATTAGGCTTTGAATACAAAATGCAGTTGAAATTGTATGTATTAAGAAATTACGTTTGGCATTAGTATAAATAATATAAACGACAACTAACGTGTAAGTAACTACAATGGGAATTAACTTTTCAGCATTATCTACCAGAAAAACTGTTTTTACAATTTCTTGTAAATTAAACATCTAAGAAGCTCTTAAAGTCTTAAGTGATAGCACTTTACCAATTTAAAATAGAAAAGTGTTAGATGAGCTATAATTTTAGATTTAGATATTAACATTCAATTATTTAGGCTGAGTTGCACCACCTAATTTTAACCGTAACAATAGTAATAGCCGGTGCTTTTTGTATGGAGTTTCACAGATTTTTGACGTTTGTCAAAGTTAAAGTAAGATGATGCAACTCAGCCTTAGTAGGTAATTAAATATTTGAGTAGTCTACGTTCTACTCACAAATCTACATGAATATTCCAAATTTTACAATGAACGTTTAGACCAAGCACACCGATATGCCAATATCGTGCCATGCCTTCAATGCTAACGTCGTTCCAACACCAAACAATTTAACCAACGTAGCATTAGGACATTGAAATTGCAAAATCCTCGAATGGGCCATAACAGTGACATACTCCTCAACACGTCGCCATAGTTCACGGGCCCGCGCGTCTGAGCGCTCGGAATGAGTTTAATTACGTGTTCCAGCGCGCTTTAGGTATGGCAGACGGTTATAACGGGAACGGGTTCCGAAAACTATTTGGTTGCTAATTCCATGTTGATAAATTTATAGAAGACAGGTTTTGGAAATTTTTGGATGCATTCGATTTAAAGTTGATACAATAGATAAAAATATCAATACTCACAATGTGTGAAATGTGGATGTAATTGTAAATTAGATTCGAGACCTTTTTTTACAAATATTATGAGTAATTTATATCCTTTTGATTAAAATACCTTACGTAAATTGTTACAAGATTATTTTTTTTGTTTCAAATTACTTATCCAAAGAATTTAATCAATGATTAATCAGCTGACCGTTTTCTCATATGCCCCCAGTCCCATAAAAGAAAAAAATTGCTGAAACCGCAAAATAGTAACAGATTAATTTATTCTAATTTATCTATTAAATCAAAAAAGAAAAAGATGAACATCGGCAGGGACCCTAAAAACACAAGTCTATTACTGAAAACCATTACAATTGGAGCAGTCGTGCCATTCCTCCGGCGAGCAGGTCATCGGTCAAACGGAGTGCCGCCATTCAGCCTCGGAGGACAGAGGAGGGCATGCTCTTTATGAATTTATTGCTCCGAACCGTTTTTCGAACGTTTGTCATGCCCAGTTATCGATGTGCATTGCATTGGATTAGGATGAATGACGTATTGGGTCGGGATTGAGCTCGAATGAATCAAGTTTTATGAGCTGTCAAAACGTTTCGATACAAAATCGAATTGATAAGTCTATTTGCAAATGTTTCATTGTACTAAGGTAATGGAAAAGTGTTGTACTTCTCAAGACCTTCACCAGATCTTATATTATCTAAGCTTATTTTAATTAATAATCCAATCCAATAGTCAAAATTGTTACAAGAATCAATGAAGAGCAGGATAGGATATCAATTGAGAAAACACAGATCCGCAGCTATGTTAAAACAATAAACCTAGGTATTAGATAGTGATCAATTTCACTTATGCATACTGGATATTACAGGCACTGTATTGCAATTTTAGTACCCAGTACTAGAGATGGGTTATACTAGGTAAATTTGATACTAGGTGCACCTATTCCTAGTATTTATTAATACTCGATCCAAATACCTATTCCACCTAGTACGTAGTAATTTAGCATACTTGACGCGACTAGTGCGGACTAATCCACGTAATATGACTTTAAAATACAATTTTCTTTGAAAAGATAGGTACAACTGTAGTATGAATAATGCAATTTGAAATTGAATAATAATTCCTCCCTTCATACTTCAACAGGCTTAGGACTGTCAACTCAAAAGTTGGCGTATTTAAAAGATATCAATTTCATAAAAATATTTACATATTTTTTTCTTTTTTACATGAATTTACATGAATATGGTTTGACTACGTTTGTGTGCGTTTGCTTCGTCGCGCTCAAATTTGTTTGGTCAGACAGAGACGGAGTGAATCTATACGTTCGCACATAAGCTTAGCTAGAAATACTCGGTGCGCGTAATACACGACTACGGATTACGCAATAATAACCTCTATTACTTTGATGGTAGGGTCGAAAATCATGTAATTTATAAAATACTAGGTGGATCAAGTATTTAAAAAATTCTAATAGGTGCCGCTTAGTACTGGAAAATACCTAGTGTGTGGATCTGTTCTAGTAAATACGTCTCATCTCTACCCAGTACATATGCGCGGTAACTCTATAAGTCAGAGTAAAGAGTCTCATGCTCTACCGACTGAGGCTGGAGGCAGGAGGCTCTGCCAGTCCTGGCTGGTGTACTGCCGGTCGACTTAGAGGTACAAAAGCGTGCGGCTATGTACTTCGCATCAAGGGAAAATATAACCTCCGATTTCTTAAATAGCCGCGATCGTTCTAAAATAAGTCGATTATTTGATTCCCGAGAAGTCGTTGAAGAAGATTTACTTAATGAATGGCAAAAAAGATGGGATACGTCAGTCAAAGGACGTCACTTATATAAATTCTTCCCGAATGTACGCGAACGTCTAACTAGGCGATGGTTAGAAATCGACCATTGCTCGTCGCAGTTCCTCACGGGACATGGCAACTTTAAACATAAACTTCACGAATTCAAACTAGTTCCGTCTCCTTTTTGCGAGTGTTCCACTGATGATGTCAGTCATGAGCAGTCTGCCCATCATATCTTGTGGGAGTGTGATCTTTGGAAACATGAACGTGATATAATGCTTAATTCAATACAACATACATCTGTTTCCGCAATTTATTACACCGATCTTGTCGCGACAAGGAAAAATTTCCGTGCTTTTAAGCGATTTTGTGAAAAATATTATTGGCAGGTAGTTGCTAATTGCTCATAAGATAGGCCCCCTTAATTTAATTTATTTTCCGTGGTGCATAATCTTTTTCTTAAAGGTTTTAAACCTTTGTTTGTCACCTGTCATCCGCTTTGCAATGGAGGGAAGTCGAACCTTAATTTCGAACTCCTCCTATGTTCTTCTGATTAATTTCGTTGCGGGTCCAATGACAGTTTAACTTTCCCCCGGGACAAACTTGACCTTCATTGGTTGGGTTTTTGTGGCGGTCAAGCTGTAGATCCTGGCTACACAGGAGTTGCAGTGGTGGGAACGAGAGGTGGGAATAGTCCCGTAAGTCAGAGTAAAGCTGTATAATATAAGGCTTATTGACATAGTTGAGATAAATTCAGTAAGGCATCGTTCATGTATAGTTACATTAAGTTTTTTTGGAAGTTAGTATGGAGCTCAAAGCGCAGTTAAGTAGACAATTAGTGCTTTAAAGTAGTGCTTATTAAAGGTAAACTAGATACACATAGTTTTAGATATTGGTATTTCAACCCAATTTTCGAATAAATGGGCAAGTCCCTACATCTCACGGTATTTGGTCTGAAACTAACTGAACATACAAAAAACACAGTCAACAGTAGTAGTTTGAGGTACCATTGTTCACGGCCACAGTGTTAACTATCCAATTTCGTTTTTGCTCTCGCTTTCATCAAATGATGATTCTTTGCGATAGAATGAGACTACATGACCGGCAATGGGCAGTTAACACTGTTGCCGATAGTACATCTGATTCTTATAAAACAAGCGCAAAATGCCTACTGAGTATGCATCCATTATAGTATAAGGCCTATTGATACCCCGTATTGTAAACGTAGGTGGAAATTCATTGCCATTTTATAGCGTGCGTTAAATTCACATGGTATTAAGGTTTAATTCGGTGTTTATCTTTACTGCCATTGTGTAAAGCGATCGCCGTTTTTATTTATTACCTGTTAGTTTTCCCTATTGTTCTGCTGCATCTATTGTTGGTATTAAACGATCGGTTATATTTATGAAACACGGTCAATATGCCACACTGCATTTAACTGGTAGGTACTTACTTAAAATTTTAAAACTCATGAATGACTCAACTTCGAAAATCTATAAAAGTGTAATTTTAAAACGTAAAAGTCAGTCACGTAGAAGATCGAAAATGCTGGTGGACACCATCGGGTTTGAGTGTGTAGACCTGCCCTTCTGGCGAGGAGAGTACCACATAACGCAATCGGTAGTCGTCCTCATCGGCCAGTGGGTATGCGCTATGCATTTCTCAACGCAAAAAAGGTAACATCAGTGTTTTCTGAATCTTTGATTCTGAGGAGTAAAATTATCTATCTTTTCTCATTCTCCAAGTGCAATCTTAAAAAGGTTTTAGCTTTTAAAAGAAGAAGTATGGAAGCTTATCTCCAGAAAGCAGGCGATGCATTGCCGGGACGAGCTGTGACAACTCTTTGTCAACGTTGGGGCGACCGCGCTGACTGATGAGGCGCGCGGCGCGCAATAAATGTGCGCTATGTTACCCAGTGTCTTTAGAACTCGTCTGAGGTTATTACCAAGGATTAAGAGTACTAGTGTTATTACACTAAAGTGAGTTTATTATATGAACTAAAGTCACTGACATAGCCCGACGGATTAGCAAGCTGAAGTTTCAATGGGCAGGGCACATAGTACGCAGAACTGACGGCCGATGGGGCAGCAAGGTTCTGGAGTGGAGGCCACGTACCGGAAAACGCACCGTGGGACGTACACCCAAAAGGTGGACCGACGACCTGATAAAGGTAGCAGGAAGGCGCTGGATGCAGGCCGCTACCAACCGTGCTATGTGGAAGTTATTGGGGGAGGCCTATGTTCAGCAGTGGACATCCTATGGCTGAAATGATGATGATGATGATTATGATGATGAGTTTATTTTTCAGGAATGTGCCAACTTTTTAGGCGTTATGTACAGACAACATTATTAAGGTAAACACAGATGAAGAAAAATAAATGTGCGCTATATTATCCAGTGTCTTTAGAACTCGTCTGAGGTTATTACCAAGGATTGGGAGTACTAGTGTTATTACACTAAAGGGAGTTTATCCGTCAGTAAATATGTTTTTCAGGAATGTGCCAAGATTTTTAGCTTTATGTAGAGACAACAACATACATAATTATATCGTTGCAACGTTGCCTGGGATATACTACGTGGAAGTCCCTCACCATCACACCCCACACGGGTGTCACTTACTTGTAAAACCTTTGTTACGACCCACAAGATAGTAAAATAGGAATTTAAAAGCACATTTCCTCAAACAACACAAATCACAAATATCCTCAACGTACTAAATTACATTCGGGAACATAAACACGTACGCCGTCCCCGTTATTACAAAATGTCCCGATCTCTTCCCACTCGCAAAGCAAATGTCCCAATTATCATAGCTAATGCGCTGAAGAAATGAACGGAGACGGAATCTGGAGTATTCGGCCTTGTTTGGATAGGCTTGGGAATAATTTAATTATACGAAGTAATATGTGATATAATGGGATTAAAAATTTTGGGACGGGTGACGTCATTATTATGTATGTCAGTGATTTATTGTTTAACTTTTTTGAAAGAATTTTACTAGACTCTTACGTCCTCAGATCATTTCTATGATCTGAGATTACGTCCTATGTCCGCTGATTTTCTCGCGAGGACATTGTTAAAAGCCTAATAGAAACTTACGAATATCCACCCAATCCAAAAATACAAAATTTTTAAATACGCTCAATTCGTTCGATGAATATTACGACCTAAGTTACATATAGTTACAAGTGTGTAAAACACAAAACAACAACACCTTCTTTCTTCTGCAGTTGGGTATGAGACTCAAGACATTATTTTGAAAAATTGTAAGAGATACATTCTGCTACCCTTTATTTCCTTTGCGATTTCTCCAAGTAGACATGAAATCAATTTTCTGACCGGTCGCTGTCCACTATTATGTTATTTTAAAATCGCAATTTCAGTTGATTTAGTCGTTATTTCGGAAGCTGATTCAGGCCCATAATAAAAATACCAACGATAAAATGAAATAAAAAAATTATAACCGTGCAATTAAATATCATATCGAACTGAATTTTAATCTCAAATTTTATAACACTCTTGGGCCTGAAGCCAGGCTCGGCTATCTCGCAAGCGAGTTGTTAAATTGAGTTTAACTGCTTGCGAATAAAGATGTCCTTCCAAGATAAAAATATCGGATGGCGCAAAAAGAATTTCCTAGTTTCGAAACGGTCTCAGTGGCAGAGGGTTCGACGGAGTGACAATAAAATTAGATAAGTAGAGGATAGTCCCGCTCGGTCCGGCGTCCGTCTTGCGGCTGAATCAATCGCAGTAAAACACGGTGGAGAAAGACCACAACTTTAGCTGGCACTTTTTAAAATCCACCGCATTCTAAACCTTAATCCTTCGAAATAAACTCTTGGGAACTCAAGATAATGGGTAAGTGTAAAGTGGTATATGTGTATATCTGTTCGCTTTGCCGTAATGACATGAAACGAGTGGACTTTGAACGAAAACGAGGATATCAGAATGGATTACAGACATCTCTAGCGAGTCGACGAGACGAAAAATGCACTAGAACCAACATTTCTAGTAAGTAGATGCATTTATCTTATTCCGTTTTTCAAGCTCAGTGGATGGTTAGGACTTAGATGAATTTTAGTAATTTTGACTAAAAATTGCTGCTTTTGAACTAAACTATCCAGAGTTTAACATGTTTTGCCCTTTTTAAGTGTTTTAAATGTAATTTAATGACTGTTATAGATAATATTTCAAATAAGTAATTACTGTTTATTTTCTAATAACTTAGTTATTATTCATCTCGTAAGTCTCTAATGGTCATGCTTCAGTATAAGTGGAGACGAAAGTTTGACAGTTTTCTTAGAAATCAATCAAAAACTAACAAAAAGTGCCTGTAGCTATATTGGACTTCAATTTTAACCGTAATTGCTTTACTGCTTCAAATCACGTAAAATTTTATGTAGTTTTATGCAACTTATTAACTTGCAATACCTAAATAGAGTTAGGTAAAGGCACAGAAATAGAAAACATTTCAAACGCTCGTATCGCTTGCCGAAAAGCAAAACGTGATCGCATCACCACGTAAACTTGTTTAGCGCTCCAAATAGGGTGAATTTTTCACGAACCCTGATTAATCTGAGTTTGTACATGACCTCAAAGCAACCACCATTCCAATCGCCATAACATTTTAACGCACGTGTCGAAAAATGAAATTGATTTTGCTCCTTCCTGCGTGCCGTATCAGCGAGCGTCAAGTGGTAGGGGGCGCTAATAACTAAGGGAAGCTCTGGAGATGTTTATTTAATGGTGCACCCATAGACACTTTAATAGCAACGAAACATCCAGCCCCTTATTAAAACGGAGCAAAGACCAAAATACTCGCTACAATACTGTTTTGTTTTTTAAAGTGTATGGGGCGCGAGACTGACGGGGTCTCGTCCTGAAAATACGAAATATGGAAGTTTTTGTCCGAATCGTAAAAGTGAATGGTGTTGTTTTTCGTTCGTAATCTTGGAAATCTCGGGCGCGGTCTATATCATTATTATAAAAGTTAAGTACGGTCCTTTGCGGAGTTGTCAATCTTTTGGCGACATAAAATCGAATGCAATATTTCAGATTCACGTTCTTCGATTTGCGATTGCGTAAGTGAAACAGTTTATAAAATCTGATATCCCGTTAGTATTTCAAAGTGGGAAATGTAGTCTTTTTATTTTATTTAATAACTTACCTACTATTAAAAATCATCATCATCATGTCATTTAGACTCCACTGGAGGAGAATCACCAATTTACAAAGGGCAAAATTAAATGAAGGACACTACACTTGAAAAATAATGTTTTAATCTTAAATGTTTCTTTCTACCTAGATAGGCTCGTAAAGGTTGCCTATAGTCGGTCTGAATTATACTAACTACTCTCCTAAACGCGAAAATTATATTACAGTCATATTCATTATCCCAAATCACGGCGGTAGGTACACCTCCACAGCGTTGTAAGGTAATACACCTAAATCAAGCTAATGTGACATTTCTGGCATGTGCCGGCTACCAGCGTGAGCCACAGAGTAGGCAAGCAGTTGTTTAACTGTAAGTTAAAATTGTAGCATTATGTAGTACACCATAAACCACAAAAACAAGGGACAACTATTCTAAAAGAACACAATAATATAGTTAATGTAGTGATAACGACTCAATAAACTTACATTGCTTTAAAAAAGTATAGTTAATTCTTTAAAATCAACAATTAATAAATGTAACGAGTTGGCAAAAAAATGTCATGGCTAGTTTTTCTGCACATTTTTGGGGCAGTTTTATCTATTAGGTAATCTGTGGTTTTAGTTTTCGTAAGATTTGTTTATTCTTATGCACCAATCACTATGTTTAACCTCGTTATCAATGAAATTTTTCATTTCAGTGGGAGTATTCTAGTAACAATAAACTCCAACGAAAACTTATAGCAATATGAAGCAAATCCGTCATTTTGAAACCGAGAATGGGCATTTTATTGACTAAACCAATCCACCCATTATACTCACTTCTTACACTGTGGCGCAACACGAATAATTCGCAAAGCGTATGCCCAGATTATCATTTGAATGTGCCCTCAGACGATTGTTGGATCTCGTGACAGTTGTACAATAGGGGAGTTGGCCCCGGGCAAAATATTTTTACAGAATAAAACCCGGTGTTTTCTGTTTCCGTTGAAATTACATTTTTATCTGCCACGGTTTGGGCAGCTGTATCTTTTAGTAATTGGACCTAATTGGTGATGGATTTAAAAATGAATACTTGGACATGACTTTTCACTTGGGAAACAGGTGGGAATCAAACTCGCCAGCTTCATTGGCTAATGATTTTCCTAAGCTATAGAGCCATTTATCCTGAGACTGAGAGTAGTAGAGACTAAATTTTTAAAATGTTTTATTCAAACTAAGTTTCAAGTAAAAATATAGAATTGTTTGCTTCAAAATTAAAATCGCTTGTAAATACCACGACAGTAGGTGCCACAGTGTTTAATTTGTCCAGTGGTAATTCTTCCTACAAAAATAAAGTTAAATATCTTAGTGTACAAGAATAAACTTATAATTTCATTTTACTGATTTTCCGTAACGTACAAACATTCCGAGGCCAATCAATTTGAATTAAGTAAGTAAATAACGCTATTGAATGACCCACTGTCTGACGGCACCATAAACAAAGCAATGACAACGACAAACAATCAAAATTGCCGCACGATAAATTGCACACTAGGCTAAGAGCTAGTGAACGCCTACGTTATGTTATAAAAGCTGAAGGTTTGTCAGCGTATGCTCTTAACATAGGCAAAAACGTTGGCGCATCATGAAGTTTGGGTCATCGTGGTTTTGACAGCTACCTTTGTCTGGCAACGGTCAAAACTCTCTGGCTGATGAGGAAACAACCTCCAAATATTTAAAAAATCTGCTTTTATGTTATTTCACTAGCTCTTAGTCTATACCGGCCATCATTGAAATTCAGCCCGAACGAAAACAGCAGATTATCGAAATGTAATAAATTCTGTAAAATAAAATCGGCGACCGCAGACGGGTGCGGTCCGCGGTTGTTTTTCATCTAGATGCCACCTATTTGGGAGGGTTTTTGATAGTGTTGAACGGTTATCGATTTATTTTGCCTATCGATAAGTAAATAATCTCGAAATATTTTTATGATAGCCTAGTTATATTACGAGTATATTATGGGTAAAATATGGATAGAATTTCTTTCTCTTCTGTGTTTTGAGTCTAGACTACACTTTGTGGTCTTTAGAGACATCTTTTAAAATATGGCTTGACTCCAACCAGAAAATTATTTAATTTTAAATAGTCAGGCAAACAGAAGAGATCAATTGACTGCTGTCTCCTATCCGAACTCGGAATAAACACACAAAATCTTTTGGTTGATAGATTATTATTATTAATTTATTATTATTAATTAATCTAAATTAATAATACCTTAACTATCCAATGTCCACAGTATACTTATCGATAGTAACCTATCAATAAACAACACTGTTTCCATTATGAACGGATTTATTTTAATGTTTCGAATGCGATGAATTTATTGATTTTGGAAAAATATCTTTAGATAAATACTGCCAGTATGAAAATGACATCATTTTGATTAATTAATCAGTATTGATTTATCAGAACCTGAACGTCTTCTTAATATCTAACATGTTTAAGTAAGTATAAAACTAAATTTTAAGAATAAAACGAATAAATGTTTAATTTTATTAAAATTTAATAGGCATCTACCTAACAGAAATATGTAAGTTTAGAATTCCAAGGTTCCAAAAGTGAAAGTAGACAAACCTAGTCAAGTTATTTTTATTAAATAATCTAAGGTACGAAGAAACGCTTGAATTCGGGCGAATCAGCATTCAGTAATCAGAAGATTGAGGCTGACAGCCGTTTGTGACGGCAAGGGACAACTATTTCCCGGCAAACAATAATTTTGTTGGATAGCCTTATTTTCTTGACGATTGAGTCGAATTTTCCTTGGCGTATCGCCATTTCAAAAGTAACCTTAATAAACAGTGGACACGCGATCGGCATACAGGAAAAGGTAGCTTTAAACAAAGGATTGCTGAATCTGTAAGGGATTCTAATACCTCTTGGGTGTCCGTAGACAAAGCACTATTGATAAAGGCGGTCCCTAATTCTGAGTAGGGACACTTTTTTTCCAGGCGCCTAAGAAAACATTGGAACTGGACATGCTTTTTTAGTTTTTAGCTGAAATATAGACTGAACTGATGACATAATTTTGCACTTGAAATATTTTCCGCCTGAGGAGGGGTTTGAATCCATTAGGATTTACTTGCAAAAACGTCATTAACAAAAATGATGTTTAACCAACTTGAACAAAAAGTCCTTCCTATTCTGGCGTATCGATGAACTGTAAAGTGAAAAGTAGTTCTATGGTTTTTCCTAAATATCTTTGCAGTAATCGCAATATGTTTTCCAAGTTAAAAAACCTTAATTTAATATAGCTAAGATATTATCATTTCTCAAGATTAATACTATCCAAACTTACTTATTATAGCACGTTACGCCGAACATAAGCCTCGAATATAAAGAATAAGTAAGAACCCTTATAAGTTTCAAAAGCACTTCACATTTCAGTAAGCTATTCGCTAAGTACCACACGTTCTTGACACTATACTCAATATCAACTCGTCTGAAGTCTAAACTGAACAATATTCCAAGAAAATATTTCATAAATACGCGCGGAGCTGCAGCAATTCATTCATCATAGTGCCAGGTGCGCTTCGAAAGGGGCCATTAAAACAAAATTTCTCTGGAGAAAATAAACTTCACACGTAGACTTCGGATGCTAGTCACACATGATCGTCGTGTGTTATCTCTAGGCGCCCAGAGACTAGACTCCAGCTTCGGTTCAAAGCAAAGCGGTCTAAACTCTAAATGTTAGCCTTAGACACACTGAATAAATTTAGCACCGCATGTGACCTGGATGTACGAGTAAGTCTTGGGGCGAACACTAGATATCCCGATACAGCCGATAATAAAGCGGGTTTATTGGGGATACGATGTTTATAACACCGAAGTACTATTAGTTTCGAGGTAAGATTGAAATAAATGTACACTTAAGTGAATTATAGGCACTAAAATGTTCCGAAGCTTTGGCATGGATTGCCGAATAGCAAAATTTATTTTAAATTTATTGCTCATGAACATGTCAGACTATATTATCTTCCAGTCAACCTCATGGGATAAAGTGAAAGTTTGTTATGCTATTTAAATAAATAAAGTATTATTCTAATCTAAATACTCATTCATGTAAAGACTACTCCAATTTGGAACTCAACTCAGATCCTATAAGTTTGTAACTTTAATTACTCGTACTATATCAAATAAAGTATATTTTATGGCATTTTGTCACCAACATTGGCCTTGATTAGATCCTTGATTCTATTTTACGGTTAAGCGACAACGCGAAGAATATTCTATTGTAGCCCAGACATAATTAAATTTGTCGAAACACTGGCCCAAAGACAATGATTGAGCGTCCCCTAGGACTCTCCAATCAGGCTTGTTCCATCGAAATAATTCTGGGAATAGACGCTCGAAATAACAATCGAGTAGTTATGATAGTATGTATGGCAGCAGTATGTGGATGTGGAACGTACAGTCCGTGACAGAAATTGGCAATCTGGGAAACTAATAAGAAAAATCGGCGTGCTGACGTGATTCTCTGTTTTTTGGATATGGGCTTGCTCTTGATAACAATCTTACCTAAGGGGTGTTAACAAATTAGATTTATGGTTTTGTCTAAGAGACAATTCAATCTACGATTTTTAGCTATTATCTAGCTGCCTACGTATCTCCTTCAGACGACACGATAACCTGTGGCACGATGACGTCATACCATGATGGTATTAAGTAAGTTCGGTTTCAGGTCTAAAAGTATGAAGACATCTCTAAATATTCTGTCAGACGTTATAGCAAAATTCCTTAAAAAAAGTAAAATGACTATGCCATGTCTTACTTCATTAATTATTGTGTTCATGTATGTTTATCGGGCAACATGGAAAGCATTGGGAGAGGCCTATGTTCAGCAGTGGACGTCCTATGGCTGAGATGATGATGATGATGATGTTTATCGTGGTAATTGTATTATTTTCTACTGCCGAGTATGCTTACTACGGACTGGTATTGTGACCGTTCAACAATATCATTTCGCATCCATAACTCCGTATAGTTTATCAAAGCTGGTTCCACAATCGCCATAACAGCTATTATTCAGCAGCTTGTTTTCTTTGTCATTACTCTGGGGGCCCATATAAATTAGGTACTCGCTCAGGCCAGATAGGTATTATGGAACAAGGATTTAAATGCAAAGATGTGGCGGAGAATTTTTAAAAATATCTTTGCAAATGTGAAGTGCCTGTAAAGATGGATAGATGTTTGTAACTCCTTCACGCGTACTTTAGCTTAGTAAGACATCAGAATAGCATAATTAGATTAGGTACTTTTATTGATCAAATTAATATACGAACTTAATATGGGAAAAAGCTAGTAATTGCTACTATTCGACATTAGGGAATGTGCTTCATGATATATGTGATGTTTTAGTGTCCAAAATTAGCGATTTGCAATTGAAAGTACCTACCTCTGCCCACCCCGAAATTAAACTAATTCGGACTGCGCTAATTATAATGCACCTTTGCTGGTGACTCCGGGCAACTACATCTGTATATTAAGTATGACGAATTATTAATTTTAGTTATAATTTATTAATTTAAGTAAAATGGAAAAGTTCCTGTACAAGTTCTTTGAATTATTGCGTGCAATAAATCCTGTAATTTTTGCATACCTGATATCCGTCTTCTAATTATAAAGCAGGGCCCTATATTCAGGTGCAGTTTTAAGTTATTTGTGATACAAGTTTCAATCGCAAGCACAGGCAGATATAGCTTATTGTGACCGCAGTTCCATTTTGGACTGTGAGCTGGCAGCTAAAATAAATTACTCCTCTAAAAAGCAAGCTAGAAAGAAGGTACTCAGGCCAGTGACGACTGTTGGTGGATTGATCGATGGGGACTTCAAACATTGGAACATCGAGCACTTTCGGTGAATATATCCAGTTCTATCTAAGGGCGACAGCTGTTGTACTGGTTTCTATAATACTCTCTGAAATGACTCTTCGAATTCTACCGTAGACGTAGCAATGGAATCAGACCCTGAGTTGCAGCCTGTCACTCACATAAAACCAAGTCATGCTTGCAAACTCGCAATACCACTTCTGCCATCTATAATGCAGTCTCTAAATCTTTGTTCTAAACCAGTTCTGCAATGGAAAGGGCAATTGCGAGACAACTGCAGGCGCCAGGGGCTGTGATCTCATAACAAACACAAATAAGCTGACGTGATCCTCTTACTTTCATAGATTAGGTGCAGGCGCGAGCCAAGAATTTTTATAGGCAAAGCTAGTATTAATATCAGTGATTTTATGTACAATAAAACTTAGCTATCGATTTTATGGGCCATCGAGTTACGGGTGTATTGATGTCAGGCTTATAAGACTGTGATAGTCGTGTGTTACGAACTTCTCAGTAATTCTACATAATGCTAATAATAATGCTTATAATAAGCTTATTATTGTTGTAGCTACTTTTGTGCGTTAATCTCATATTGTTTTTTTATATTTTTAAGCCTATTTTATTTTAGTTAACTGATTGTCCGAGATTCGAATCCCCCACATGCTTGATAGTGACGGAAACTTCACTGTCACTACGATAAGTATGTACAAGTATATTAGGCATACCTATATTTGAAAGAAAAAAAAAACCATACTAAAAAAATTAACTAGGTACCTATAATGATAATTTATTCAAAAGTAAATAAGTAATACTTTACGTACTATTACGTTATTCAGAAACTTTTTCAAGTAACAAAAGAACTGCGACTTCGTATCGTCCGACCTTCTCTAGAACAATGAAAATATTTCTGCACTTCCAAGCGATGTCAGATTGGAATAATTCATGATTTCTGCGGAGTTATCTTATCGCAATGAAGGATAGCATGTGAAGTTGGACATGGGCGTGTATTTGAGTTATATTTCGCTGATTTTATGGTCCACGGCGAACTTGCAGCTTCTTGTATTGCGTTACCCATTTGAATTTTGCGTGGGTACTCAAGATTCGTCGTAAAGTTGGGGGCACTCTTTATATGCAAATATTTGAAACCTTACCTTAAGCAGGTAGCCAGCGGATCTACGGTTGTGAAATGGTTTAATCATAGAAACATTGAATAGAAATCTTAAGGGGAAAGGGTGGCAAAATATTTGATGAATGGCGTCCCCAAAATTTGATTTACAGAGTAAGTGATATGAATTTAAACTTGCGGGGCTACTTCCTTACTTCATTTCCGTACATCCTGATCTACTTCTCGTTGTCGCACATTATGTCGTCTGGCTTTCAGTGAGAGGAATGCATAAATAATACTTAAAATACGAGTACGGAGTAGAGTCATCATTGGCGGCAGGTAAATAGTTTTTAGTCTTGCTTTAACATTCATTAGGTAACAATCCTATGTAAAATCATATAAGTTAAGCTCTAGCTTACGTGCAAATGAAATGGGTTAAGGAAATCTTATTCTTCTTTAGTAATTTTTATTAAGGTATGTCATGTAGTTTCATCTTTGTATTGTTATTCCGACGGACTTTACAATGATTGCGTGTCTTCGATGTAAATATTCTTAAAAGACAATTGCCAGAGAAACAAAAGACGATTTTATAGTCGACTGCACGCGGAGATAAGTGTAAAACCTGTATGTTATTGTCTAAACGCGAGTGGTGATTTAACGAGTGAACAGGGTGGCAAGATTTAAAAAAGATTTAACAAGTCATTTTATTTATTTATAAGCAAATAAAGAATTTGAATTTGAATTTTTAAAAAGCAAGTTAAGAACTTCTTGGAGTACTTTAGAAAATGTTCAATATATAACACGAGAACGTACGAGTAAATAACATTAAGGCTTGGTATTTCTGCTAAAGTAGGTATTTCGCGCTGTCAAAATCTGCGCGCGCAATACTTCGAAGAAGACAGCGCGCCAAAGAGCTCTCGCGGCTACACAGTATAGAAATACGCAGTTTGGAAATACGCAGTTGGTTAGGTTAGGTTGACTTCCTTCCGTTCAAGCGTCACACTCACAGCACTTTCTAATACAAATCATATCCAAGTGATACAAATTAAAACAACTTTCAAAATTTTTGGGAATATATATTAGAATCGAATAAACATAGAATATAACTGCCAAAGTAAACACGGTTCAAAGAGGCGTGGCGTCACCCGACCTTCCGGAAGTTCCGCGCCGGCTAAAAGAATTTCAAGATTACGTCACCCGACCTATCGGTAGATCCTCGGGAGCTTGAGCGATTGGAAAAACATTTTATGATCAGTTACTCGTAGTAGCGATTATTTAGAGCTTGGATAATAAATTATAGTTGTTGCAATTCACAAAGCTTTGCATGTGGTTAATTACATTAATCAGTACACGCATCAATTTTGTTCAGTCTTTTTATTTATTAATAAATAAAAATATCATACTAACATTGCATACATATTTGTTTGTATTGGTCTGGGTGTTTTCTTTCCATAATTTATGTATAACGTATGTACGGGGCTCTGTATCGAAAATCACTATGAGCAATAAGCATCACACACGGTTCCCTGGAGTGCATTACCGCAGCAAAAAGCTTGCCATCTTAAATGAACGGTATAATATCGAGGTTTCGTCAGTACAGTTGCGAACAAAGGTGTTTGTATAGTGTAGTTGAGTTGAGAGGTCAGATTATTGAAATAATAAAACGAACATTTTATTTTTTAAATACATTTTAAAAATAATTTACATTACAGATAACAATGAGAGGATGACATTGCAAGGTGGTGCCAGTCCAGTCTTAAATCCGTTGATATATTATGCTGCATCTGCCATGTTTTTGGCTAAAAGATTCTTCTATCTTGCAGTTTAGACTTTTATTACAGACCTCAGACAGTATTTTTGGAAAACTTTTACGCATGGTGGAGGAAGGGACGCTCTAGAGACTCAAGTCTAGAAGGAGTCACATGAACTCCAAGTTTTAAATCCGTTGACATCTGCTGCATCTGCCATCTTTTTGGCTAGAAGATTCTTCTATCTTGCAGCTTAGACCTTTAGCTACAGACCTTAGACAGTATTTTTGAAACATTCTTACGCATGGTGGAGGAAGGGACGCTCTAGAGCAGTGGTTCTTAACCGGTGGTCCGCGGACCACTGGTGGTCCCTGGAGGCATTCCAAGTGGTCCACGATGTGCACTTGCACACCTTGGTCAAAACCACTTTTAACTGATTTTTGCAGTCAAACTGGTTTTGACCGATTATTAGGTGGTCCCTGACAAGACAGAAATTTGGTAAAATGGTCCCTCATGACTTAAAGGTTAAGAACCACTGCTCTAGAGACTCAAAACTACAAGGATACACATGAACTCCAAGTTTTAAATCCGTTGATATATGCTGCATCTGACATGTTTTTGGCTAAAAGATTCTTCTATCTTGCAGTTTAGACTTTTATTACAGACCTCAGACAGTATTTATGGAAAACTTTTACGCATGGTGGAGGAAGGGACGCTCTAGACACTCAAGTCTACAAGGAGTCACATCAACTCCAGTTTTAAATCCGTTGACATCTGCTGCCATCTTTTTGGTTAGAAGATTCTTCCATCTTGCAGCGTAGACCTTTAGCTACAGACCTTAGACAGTATTTTTGTGAAAATTCTTACGCATGGTGGAAGAAGGGACGCTCTAGAGACTCAAGTCTACAAGGAGTCATATGAACTCCAGTTTTAAATCTGTTGACATCTGCTGCATCTGCCATCTTTTTGGCTAGAAGATTCTTCTATCTTACAGCTTAGACCTTTAGCTACAGACCTTAGACAGTATTTTTTATTGTTTATTTGTGTCAGTATGCTCTTCTAAAAGAGTGTAAGACGATTGTATGTAGGTACTATTAAAATGTAATTTTAACTCATTGGTTTTGTCTCATATTTGAGGAATGTACTATGTATGTATATTTTTTCCACATTTTTTAACATAGTAACTAAATAAGACGCAATATAAAAATTTCATCCGTTAAAAGCCCTCAAGTTATTTCTGAACTTTAGTTTAGTAAAAGATTTAGAATCTCAAATCGCTTATTTTAAAAATAAAACCATAAATAGAAAACGAATAGAGGTAACTTTGGGAATTTATTCTATCGAGTCAACTTCATGAAATCGTGTTTCCATCCGTTAATAGCCCTAGAAAATATCCTCAACTATGCCCAATAAAAATCTTAGCCTTTAATTTTACTGTTTAGTACCTCAAAAATGAAAAATGAAAACCTCATTTTCGCCATTTTCTCTGCTACCCGGCCTTAATGGTCGCTTGTTTGAGAATAATGTTTTTTCATAGATTTAAGTTTGTTAAGAATAAAAACAAAGGCTATCTACGTGAGCTTTGTTGAGGTTGTTAACTCATTTATTTTTAAGGCAATTTCTTAAACTCAGTAGCTAATACGAAATTCGGAAATCTACTTGTCTTGACGTTTAAAACTGAAAAATTGATAGAGTAGTAAAGACTGTCTACTAAGAACAAGGGGGAGAGTTGCTATTTGAGAAAAATGAGACACTTAGAGATATAATAAAAAAGTCTGCAGAATTTCACTAATTTCTAATAATGATATAAATCGTTGCAGTCTAGTAGAATGTTGTCTGAATTACTAGTAAATCCAAAATTACGCAAACATTTTTTCAAAGCATAAATCCTCGTAATTAACTGGTACAAACACTTCTTTACTCGTAATGCTTTCATTAATATAAATGGCCCTTCGTCGCAGTTCATACATTAGGCCGACCTAACAAGAGTAATGGATTGCGCCGCTGATATGCAAATCATAAAATTTTGCCTTTATTAAAATGTTACTCCATGACGCTTTGCGTTAGGGCTGCGAGTTAAAAGTCATTTCGATATTAACAAAATTTGAAGTTGCTATAATTTAAAGTAGTGTAATATTATAAATTTTCATTCAGTGTCTATGTAGCTCAGATGGAAGAACAGTCGCCCGGCAAGCGAAAGGTCGTGGGTTCGATTCCCGCCTTGGGCAGATCGATTTTGTTCAAGTTGTTTATTTAAAATTTAGTTTGAGAAGCGACTTTGAGAATTTTAATAACTATAGTATGTATAATAAAAAAAAAAAGGTGCCATATCCCAAAGGTTTAGGCATCGAACTGACAATCAATACGTTTACTGTTGTTTTTAGTGTAAGTATATGTTAAAGATGTAACTTGAGAAATTATATCCGTTATTAACTCATTATACAGAATAATTCGTTGCGTAGTAAATGAGAATTTGGCTAACTTAGAGCGCAATGGCCAATGACCCACTCGTGCAATATACCATCTTCAAGATATTTTCCAGTTTCTCGGCATTTCCCTAGGAAATGGTATCGTTTTAAATCTAAGCAGTGCATTATGAGGCATAAACTCGACGTTTATCTGGAATGGTAAGTTCATACGAAATTGTACCACTGTGTTTAGATTTAAGTTGTGACAACATTGGGTTACGGCACGTCCTCAAGCCCACACTAAGACTATTCATACAAGCGAAAGACAGTCTGGAGATAGAGCTATTTCAAAGCAAAACAATGTTATAGAAATTGAGTATAAAAATATGGATAAATGATCTGAAACGAATCATTATTAAATGAATAAAATAAAAGCTTCAAAGTTCAACGATTTGTCAAATATAAAACGCTCTGCTGGATAAATAAACATTTATAGCACCGTTAAATTAACCACTTAACTTTCGACTATTCACTTTCCATTTCAGTTCCAGACGCATTTATCCCTAGGTAATCCCTAAACACAATCCTTATTAAAAACAAACGCACTAAAAGTAAACTGTCACCAATTAGCGGTTGTCAACCCTAGGGTCCCTAGTTGTCGGTAACGCGTAAACAGAAGTCGGTAACGAACCGACGCGGCGCGCCCCTGCACAAATTTGCAATTTCGATTGGTACTGTTTGCGTATAGGTACCTGCATTGTGCCGCACTCCCCTATTGGTACTCGCTTCCACTGTATGCTAAGCTATAAATAATAAACTTAGCCTTATTAATTCGATGGTGGTAAATTCTAGGAAATTTTAATAAGCAAACCAAAGGCAAAGTAAAGCCAATTATGTACCTCTTTAAATTCATCATCAACATCATCTCAGCCATAGGACGTCCACTGCTGAACATAGGCCTCCCCCAATGCTTTCCATGTTGCCCGGTTCTGGAGTGGAGGCCGCGTACCGGAAAACGCAGCGTGAGACGTCCACACAAGGTGGACCAACGACATTATAAAGGTAGAAGGAAGTACTAGACGCAGGCCGCTACCATCTTTAAATTACAGTGTTATAATTCGGTCAGGTTAAGCATAAATTTTATAAAAGTTCAATGATTATCGCCCGTATGCACAAATATTACTATGAGGTCTCACAGTGCGCGTGGACTCACAGGACATACGAACCAATCACAGAGGTCATTTCTACGCTGTGCGTTTGATTTGCTGATTCACTTAAGCAAGCATCGTTTGTGAATATGGGGATAAATGTCTCATCTGAGTTTTCTTCGAGTTTAGCAGTTTTTAATTTTGTATGATTCCATATCTACTCTTGCACTGGTATATCGGCCTTAGATCGCTTACCGTTTTCAAAAATGCACCCATACCATTGCGTAATAGTATGTTAATTCCCTTCTCAATTTTTTGACTTTCATGTTACGTTACTGATTATTAATGGCTAATGCTTTAGGGTTGAAATTTTGCCGAACATTTTTAGAATCAACTAGTTAATGCCTGCGACTTCGTTCGAGTGAAAATAGTAATTTCAGGAGACTGAAAATTTCATTAAAATAGAATCAACAATATATTATTATGGCCTGTGAGCTAATAGTTACTTACTACTTACTAACTAAATATTATTTCTCAATCACTGAAATGAAATGTTATTTAATAAAATTCCCACGTTCGAGGTAATTCGTCCTTTCCAGAATATCCTGAATATCCTGTGGGACTATAATAGGGTGTTCCAGTAAGAGCCAAAAAAGCATTGAATTCCACGATCCTGAAAATGTTTCAGCCATTAAGCCGATTGGCTGTACTAAGAAGTTTGTAAGTTTAGTGGTTACGTTTTTGTACATTTGTTCATTGAATTCTATATGATAATGTTGCGATTCCATAACTCTAATTCGTAAAAACGAGAAAAGTTTAAAAAAAGAGCCTGAATAATAGTTTTCTGCTTCTTTTTTATTGTTTATTGAAATGTATCGTTTTTCTATGTAATTAATGTTTAGAGAGCGGGGTTTATAACACAAACAATACTCAATCAAAATCTGATCTGCAAGTGAAAAAAAAAAACTTTTTAATTTCTTTTTTAATGTAAATGAACTGTAGGTATCCATTTATCTTGCTACTTTCCAATTTCACTTTTTATTGTAAAAGTTAAAACGTGATAGTCATTAAAAAACAATAAACCAAACAAAAAGTCAATAAAACCTAACAAAAACATAATCCAAAGAGAACAAAGTTACAACAATCATTTTTACGTTCAATTTATTCATAAAAAATTCTTCGATTCTCTTTGCCGTGATAGAATCGTAAAATCATTTTTATGTGATCTCTTGAATATTTCCGTTCCCATAGGGCATTGTCACAATGTTGTTTTTATGGGATGAATGTAAAATGCGCACCTCGCTTTATCCCCGAGTAACTTAGCATAGGGACGTGTTCATAAAACGTTATCTATCACAATAGAAGAGGATAAGCCTTTTACTTTGTCGCGCCTAAGGTTTAATGCTTGAACTTTAAGCTTCACTGAAATTTTCTTTATAATTCTCGTTAAACGTTTTTAATTAATAATTATTATGGTTAATGTTTTATTTATTAACGTTAACTCATTAATATTTCATAAAAATATACTTTTACATATTATTATAAGTAGCAATAATTAAGTTTAGACGACATTGAAAAAGTGATAGCACTTTTTGTGAAGAGCGTCGATTTTTAAAAACTGTACGTAGAAGTAGTAAAGTGATGATCAAAAACTGAAATCAAATCAAATCTAAATGATTGATATTGAAAAATACATGGAATCAAGACTTAAAACAGTAAAAATGTGTCTTTTGCACCTAAAACGAAGAGGAATATGCAAAACGAAATTCAAGCTTTCATCAATTCAATTTTCCGACAAAAAATCATACGATTTAAATATTTAATTTTAAAGATGGCTAAATATTCATGAGGGCCCTCGGCTGATGGACTGTTGATTTGTGAAGCGTCAAAAAGTGCTCGAAGATACACGTTTAGGAGAAAGGGAATAAAAAATCAAGAATCATCATGAATCAATTGTATTCCATGTTAATTATCTGTACTATATTAAAATTTAGAGTCTAAGCTGGTATTTTAAACGACAAAAGCAATTAAGTTTAGTCTGAAAATAAACAGATAATACATTACCTTCCTCACAATAACGCTAATTTTAGCGCAAAATATACATTACATTATACATTTGACCGCAAAGAAAAGTCAGTAAGAAAGTCTTCAATAGGTCAAAAGGTCAGATACTTTTGGAGATATAGATATTTTCCTAACCGCCCTTTAGCATTCTAATTGAGGTATCAAAGAAGTGAGATGCTACACGTTTTCTCTAAGAAGCATTTTCACAGTCCCTAAAGTGTGTCAATTGCCCAATTTTTTTACCACGACCACGGCAACAAACTCTTGTTCCCATATCTAGTTCGGTCGGCGGTCGCTGCAATCAATTTCGGTTAGACAATATTGGATTTTAATTAAGTGTATAGCACAGGCCGAGGCGACTAATCAACCGATCCGTGCGGTCTACTCCACATTTCGTTGTCAACTCCTTTGTTAACTTCACTAATTAAAGTGACTATTTTAAAGATCCAGTTGCTAGTTAGTTTATTTGTCTTTATAACGATGCGTGGGTGAATTTGTCCTTCGTGAACGATTGAGAAATTTACTCCTTAAACACTTTATAGAATGTGTTTAAATATAGATTGCTTCTAGTGTTACAAATGTGAGCATTTAGTTAAGTTTATTGGAGAACGAGTGTTAAATTCATCGTTTTAATGAGACTAAATTGTTTGATTTATCATAATGTGGCCTCGGAAAGGGAAGAAGCATCATAAATAAATGACGAATGAATTTGCTACTAATCTTTTTAAGCTTCAAACGACAAACTGTAATTTATACGTATCTAAAATTTAGTCAAGGACCAAAATCAATCAAATAAAACCAAACGAAACTGCATCAACAAACACTCTATTCATCCTCAACCGTTTAAAAACGCGCCAACAATAAAAGCACGCAAATGACTTCAACAGTGCAGTTATAAATAAGAATAACAGAGCTTTACAAATTGTCAGTTTCGCATCGCGAGCATTCGTTTTGCAAGTTTAACAATATTTCAGCTGGCCGTCATACGGCATTTTTTTTATTGCGGACGCACGATCCACTGTCATCGTTTTATTCTCCATAACGCTATGCCAGAACGTTCCGACGTTTTAGATTGGGATTTTTAAACCGATTTTGTTGGTAGATTTTTGGCGATCGTAAATATTTATCCGAATCATCTTCTCTTATCTATGGTATTCTGCTAATGCAATAGGTGTTCCTTAGGGACGTATGGTAAATGCGAATATAACTTTGTTCATCTATTAGTTACCTTTTTACGCTTTAACTTCTAAGCTGATTGAAATGAAATTGGGTATACAAACAAGATAGTTTGAAACCCAGGAAAAGTTTTAGGTTAGCATATCAAAATAAGAGCTATAACATATTATATTGCAATAGGTTTTTGAAATAAGGACACGCGTGTGATAAAGCATCTGTATAAAATAACAGAATTCAAATACACAGATGTCTTAGTATCCCCCAATGTATTTTCATAGCCTAATAGGTTTAACGCATTAAAGTGTGTCATTCTCGAATAATTCCGTTATTTTTAAATCGTTTCAATGTCCCAATCAGGCTCTTTTCCCAAATAAAATCCAATTTTCGATATCCATTAATCTGTTACTATCAGAGTCACAGGATTGTACTTTGATTCCGGCATTGAATTGGACGGATTGCGTGCGGGCCGGCAAATTAATCTGGCAGACAATACTGACCGTGACGCGGACGCCATGTTTGCGCAGACAATAACAAATTATTCATACTCGGTGATGGAATGTAAACAGAATATGATTGGCTATTAGCATGCAGGGTGTCGGGGACACTCGCCCAAGGGACTATGGCCAGCGAGGGATCAGCTCTCGGTAAGGGAGAGAGGCAGAGAGGGATCTTTACATTACTGTTATTATGCTCTCATTTTACTAGAGCTTTATAAAAATTAAAATCAAAAATTCATGTGAATAAATAAAGGTCGCATTTGAAGATGTGTTTTAGTGGCAGTACCTTATTACCACCACGGGCTGGAAGACGTCGCGTGGGCAGGCCTCCTACTAGGTGGACCGATGATCTAGTAAAGGTCGCGGGAAGAGCCTGGATGTGGACCGTTCATTGTGGAAAGCCTTGGTCAGGCCTTTGTCCAGCAGTGGACGTCATTTGGCTGAAACGAACGAACGAAGCTTATGGCTAAAACTCAGACGAGTGCATGAAGCGGATGCAAAATTGCAAACCTGCGTCGGATTCGGAGCGGGCACCCGCGAATGCTTTAGTGTAGGCTCTAAAACAGATTCATTTGTAATTTCATAAATAAGCATTCTTTATTTACCGCAACATTTTAATCACATTCAGACAGTTTACTACATTTTTTTTTGTGAAATGCACTCTAACTCTAGTTGCAAAAGATGCTAAGTGCAATGTTTAATTACTGGTCTTAAGTAACTTTCAGTGTCAATGACAGTTCAACCGTTGTAAAGTTTTTAATAGCTGTAAAATGAGCCTCATAATTTAGCCCTTAATGAGTCCATAGAACTTAGCCAACTGCAACTGCTTATATTGTGGCCTGAGAGGCCCCGTCGCCCTAGGGACCAAGCCCAACCGAGGAATCACCCCTCACACTGTTAACAACTCGGTAGCCGCATCCAACTTCGTTTTAACGTATTCGGAACTTAATTTAATTAATTACGAACCCTCGCTGCAAGTCCATTTGGCTAAATAATATTCCGTGTAAGGCGGATAAATTAAGAAGATCAAAAGACTGGGGCACGCGATGATAAGTTTTGAATCGTATATTGACATAAGATCGACATATCATAACTACAGAAGGCGGTATCTTAAGCTAAACAGGCATTTTATGTAGTTGTAACAGGGACGATTTTGCTACAAAAATGTTTACTTTATTATATTTGTCATCAAACTGGTAATAATATGGCCGTTACTTGTAAAAAGTTATAACCTGCCTTGTCCTGCATAAAAAAAAAGTTTGAAAAAAAATAAAACCGACTCCAAAAAACAAACACTAAAAAGTAGAAAAATAATTACCTACTAATTACTTATTTATTAGGACGAATTAATATTTATGTTATACCATGATTGATACTTCTGGAGTCGGTGCCAAGATTATGAAACGTGTGAAGTTTGCTTGCACCGACTCCAAAAGTATCAATCATGGTATAACATAAATATTAATTCGTCCTAATAAATAAGTAATTAGTAGGTAATTATTTTTCTACTTTTTAGTGTTTGTTTTTTGGAGTCGGTTTTATTTTTTTTTATAAAAATTAACTTTTTTCTTGCTTTTTAGTTAACTAATTATTACCTTGATGTTACCACTGAAGGTAGGCAGTACATTGAGACTATTATTCTTCATGTCAAGTGTAAAATAATATTCCCTACAAAATACAGGTTATCATATCGGCAACCTAAAAAGACCTTAAACCGTCAGCCTACCTTAAAAACATGAAAGAATACAACTGTGGGTCTATTGTACCTATAATATTTAAAAAATTATCCTCCCACTCCTAAGCTTTAAGGAGTTGTACCTACCATGACCAGTTCATCATGATGAGATGATGACTATCTGATGCAAACCCTTGAATAAATTTAGAAACTATAGTTATCTATAAAATTAAAAGAATTATCCTCCAACTCCTAAGCATTAAGGAGTTGTACCTTCTATCATCACCTCATCAATATGAGATGATGATTTCCAGGAGCAAATACTTGAATAACTTAAGAAAAAGTTTTAAATACGATATACGTGCCTATAAAATTTGAGGGTTGCCCTCGATTTCCCTAGGATCCCATCATCAGATCCTGACTTGGTGACAATGGGACCACCTCAGAAGTGTACCCTATCGAACAAAAAAAGAATTTTGAAAATCGGTCCACAATTGACGGAGTAATCGGTGAACATACATAGAAAAAAAAAAAACATACATACAGTCGAACATATAACCTCCTCCTTTTTTGAAGTCGGTTAAAAAGTTAGTTAACTTGTTATAATATCACCTAAATATTGGTGAATTACCATACCATACTCGTGTACGTTGCCACCTAGCTCATATATCTACTGTGTTGCCACGTTCAATTTACTCGTTTCTAAGTTAATGGTTCTATGCGTGTCATGTAACTAAATAATGTTTTTACTAAGTAGGTATGTTTTTATCGATATTAAAGTGCAGAATGATAACTTGATGTAATAACACGAACCGTTTCTTGTGTGAAGGTCATAAAGCCACAGTAATATACAAACATATGGTCGCATTTGAATTTTATTGATCATTATTCATTATTAACCCGCCGCTGTATGTTGTATTAAGTTGTTAAAGGGTTTACAGTTTACAGCTAGGAGCAAAATTAAATAACTCATTTTATGGCTAGATGAGGAGCACAGTTATGGGGTAGCTGGTTTAGTGATCAATATAAATATGCTTTCTTTGATCCAAAGCTGTGGGTCATAAATTAATGTCTATATTTATTGAGACGATTAAGGGGATTTAAGCTAACGGTCTTCGAAATAGGAGGCATTATTGTAAGTGTAATAGCAGCAGCCTGCGGCTACGCTCGTGTGGTAGCCATTTGTTCTAGAAAGTTGAGACTTGCAAGTGTTTTTCCGAGTTCAGAAGTAGAGTGTGTCAAACAAAATTGTTATCTAACCAACATTCCTAGTTCTTTAAGTAATTTTCTTATTTCCAACTAGCTTAAATCTAACTAGCTCTTGCATTCGTCCGCGTGAAATTAAATTTGTCACTGAAAGACTCATGTTATTTTAAAATTAATACTGTGTAGTTCAGTACTTTTTGTGTAAAAAATCAAATCAAATCATTTATTTCGTTTGAAAGTGGTACATGTAAGTGATGGTAAAGTAGATTAGAGTAGTATCACACATTTCACCAGAGTATGGCATGCAAAAATAATATAAAACAATGTCATTTTAAGTATGAAAAGTGCAAACATCCATCGTTCCATCAAAGTTTTCATTTCATATTAGTAGCAAGGTTACTAACCCTAGTAGGATAACAAAGTGCTTTCAAATCAGTATTGCCAGCATTTCTCCTTGTTCGCTCATCAATAATCGAAAACTATTAGCAAGCTAAATTGATAATCATTGGAGTTCCCATGTTGCCTTTTTGCGTTGCTGTCTGTGTAGTTAACGAAGCAATGCTACAAACAGGGTTGCCAAGTTAGGCCTTTCTCCCGAAATTCATGGACAATTTTAGCGTAACGAGAAGATGTTTAGTGATTTTTAAAGCTTTGAATGTAAGTTCTAAAAGCTTTAATAAAGTGATCATAGACATTTCCATGTATGTATTAGTTGATCCTTACATCTGTCAATTACTGTTATCTAAAAAGCGGTTTTGATAACTCTTAATCGACGTATTACTTAAAAGATAAAAGTCCCAAAATATAAGATTAAGGTTCCGAGTTTTTTGTCGATTGTGTTTTTATTTCGTTGTTGTATTCCATGCCCGGTTCGTTTTGCAGAAAACTGATTTCGCTGTTGACATCCCTGACTGCAAATTTGCAATTTTGATTGGCGCTCTACAATATTCGCGTCGCAGTTAGAGAGTTGATTGTTAAATCATAATTTAATCACAGTTATGTTTTTATACAGAAACACTTACACAATTTTGAGGATCCGTTGATTGCTGTCGAGTTGAGCTTTTGTGTCATTTATAGTTGCCACTTTTACAAACAAGCTTGAATATGTATGAGCGACTGCGCGTTTGATTCGGTTATACCGGGCATGTTCGGGACAGACAATACTCGTAGTTATTTTTTAAATGCCGCAAGCTGTTAGGGCTCTTACCTACTGAGACATCCCGTTTTTTTTTGCAGGATCCCATTTAGTACTAACGTGTTTTATTACTAACCTAGCTGACCCGGCGAACTTTGTTCCGCCTTAATGGCAATAAATAAGCAGACTTTTTTTTAATTTCGAACGGTATAAAAAGTATCCTATGTCCTTCTCCTGGCTCTAAACTACCTCCCTGACAATTTTCAGCTAAATCGGTTCAGCCGTTCTTGAGTTATAAGTGGTGTAACTAACACGATTTTCTTTTATACAGGGTGTTTCTTGTAAGGTGTCAAGCCGAAAGCAGGTGATAGGTGAGGACTAGACCTATCGATTTCACCCCCATGTATGTTCTACGATTTTTCATAGTTTAGAAGTTATCGTTAATTTTGTGATTTTTTCAAATTGTACGACCCAGTAGGCTTTAAATTTTTTATCTTTTTTTTGGGTCGACTTTTCTCAGATTTCTTTTTTTTGACAGATTCCCTATTAATTGCAGATTTTTGAAAAAAATAATCAACTTCCTATCTTTGATGCAAGATACAAAATTTTTGCTAGAAACATAAAAAAATATGCTTTTAGCGGAACATCCTAAAATTTTCAACTTAAAAGTTTAAAAAAAAAAAGTAATTCCATAGGTCCAAAATAATTTCAAAAACTGCGCAGTTTTCTGAACTTTCATAATAACACAAAAAAACATGTACTTAATAGGCCATTATTTTCTGTAATCGCTCCACTAAAGTGGTAAGTCGGAGATTCTGTTACATGTTTTTGACTTTCTTAGGACTAACTAATGTTTGCAATTCTCTAAGTGTACGTTACGTAGAACACATTTAAAGACAATAACTGAACAGAACATTTTTTTATCCACAACGAGGAATCTCTTGCCATTCATCTGACCTGATGGAAACTGATGGATGATCAGCGAGCTTCACTCGGAATCCTAAACCACAGAGGAATTGGCTGTCCTAAATAGGTGGCCTTACCACTAGACCACAGCTGTGGTGGTTGTTACTTTACGATTAAATTCGATATACCTACATATTAGAGTGTGAGAGAAAGGGAAAGAGTTTGTGTGTGTTTGTGTGTGTGTGTGTGTGTATGTGTGTGTGTGTGTGTGTGTGTGTGTGTGTGTGTGTGTGTGTGTGTGAGAGAGAGAGAGAGAGAGAGAGAGAGAGAGAGCAAAAATGGGTGTAATAATTTAATTTAAAGTAAATGTTCAAAATGTCCGCCGTTGACCTGAATGCACATACGACAACGACGCAAAAAAATTCTTTGTAAAACCTTCTTCTTCATTTTAATTTGGTTTTGTGCTTCAGTCAGCTTTGTCCGCAGTTCATCAATATTTTCATATTCCCTATTGTATACCAGATGAAGGGCAAGAGCTTCCTCGTTGTGGATAAAAAATGTTCTTTTCAGATATTGTCTCTAAATGTGTTCTACGTAACGTAAACTTAGAGAATTGCAAACATTAGTTAGTCCTAAGAAAGTCAAAAACATGTAACAGAATCTCCGACTTACCACTTTAGTGGAGCGATTACAGAAAATAATGGCCTATTAAGTACATGTTTTTTTGTGTTATTATGAAAGTTCAGAAAACTGCGCAGTTTTTGAAATTATTTTGGACCTATGGAATTACTTTTTTTTTTAAACTTTTAAGTTGAAAATTTTAGGATGTTCCGCTAAAAGCATATTTTTTTATGTTTCTAGCAAAAATTTTGTATCTTGCATCAAAGATAGGAAGTTGATTATTTTTTTCAAAAATCTGCAATTAATAGGGAATCTGTCAAAAAAAAAAATCTGAGAAAAGTCGACCCAAAAAAAGATAAAAAAATTTAAAGCCTACTGGGTCGTACAATTTGAAAAAATCACAAAATTAACGATAACTTCTAAACTATGAAAAATCGTAGAACATACATGGGGGTGAAATCGATAGGTCTAGTCCTCACCTATCACCTGCCTTCGGCTTGACACCTTACAAGAAACACCCTGTATAAGTGTGATCGAGTCGAGTCTTATAAAATTAAATGAATTCAAATTAAAAGGAATTTCTCCTTCAACATTGGAAAACTCATTGTAATCAATCTTAATGGCTCAGATGATGAAAGTTACCTCGCAAACTTTATAAAGATTATACGACCTTTAAATATATCTATCTCCTTTGGTTGTAATGCTTAACCCTTACTAATCGCATTGGGTCCACTTTGTCCCGTGGGTCCCAAATTGGTCTTGCAAGTGTATTATGTCGTTACGTGTAGCAATTAAGTAGGTTATTCACTTTGATCCGTAGAAACCTTACTATTACCGAGTTGATTACTTTGATGACATTAATACTGTTTGTATTGTAGGAAAATATTTTTATTATGGTACAATTCTGACTAAATTAGGTATGTAGATGAGTCCATTAAAATCTTGAACATCTCCTAACTCCCCCAATAACATGTTACGATTGTTAAAGTCGCTATTTTCCACATAAGAATTGATTTTATTTTTTACTAATCGGGTTTTTGTTAGTTTGATGAAATAGACGTGTATTATAGGTATTTAGGTAATTACTTTTAAGTACGAGTATGTTTTACGAATACTAGATGGACTGACGATCTACTGAATGTCGCGAGAAGTACCTGGATGCGGGCAGCGCAGGATCGGTCGCGGTGGAAATCCTTGGCGAAATCCTTTATCCAGCTGTGGACGTCATGAAACGAACGAAACAACGATGTTTATTTGGGATTCAATCATGTTATAGTTTAAGTTATCTCAGCCATACTACGTCAGCGTGCTATGGAGAGGGCTATGCTTGGTGTTTCTTTGCGAGATCGAATCAGAAATGAGGAGATCCGTAAACGAACCAAAGTCGCCGACATAGCCCGACGGATTAGCAAGCTGAAGTGGCAATGGGTAGGGCACATAGTACGCAGAACTGACGGCCGACGGGGCAGAAAGGTTCTGGAATGGAGGCCGCGTACCGGAAAACGCAGCGTGGGACGTCCACCTACAAGGTGGACCGACGACATCGTAAAGGTAGCAGGGAAGCGCTGGACGCAGACCGCTACCAATCGATCAACATGGAAAGCATTGGGGGAGGCCTATGTTCAGCAGTGGACGTCCTATGGCTGAAATGATGATGATGATGATGATTACGTCTACTGCTGAACATAGGCCTCGCCCAATGCTTTCCATGTTGCCCGGTTGGTAGCGGCCTGCGTCCAGCGCCTTCCTGCTACCTTTATGATGTCGTCGGTCCACCTTGTGGGTGGACGTCCCACGCTGCGTTTTACGCAGTTTGTTTACTTTTGGGCTAAGTAAAAATTTACTAATATTGGTTTGGGTCTAAAAGACCCTTATCTTAAAAAGTTTTTGAGGGTTTTTGGTGAAAATAATGAATAGTGAAGGTCATAAATAAACTCGTCGTTTATCGATGTGCATCGTGTCTGCTTTCCATCGAGTCACCGTTCGTTCGATTTATTTTATAGCTCGTAAACAAAGCTAGTAACTTCTACCACTCTCGTTTGTTTATGGTATAAAGATTTTACGGTAATGCAAAATTCCAATTGTATGTTTTCTCTTCTTCATGATTTGTATATTCTTTTAAATGAAAATGTCACGAGAAATTTATTCTGTTCGTGTGAAGTTAAAAAAATCCTGAAGTTAAATAATTTGTATTTTAATACTGAACTTTCTTGATAATTTCACTAACGCTTATAACTACTTAACTGATTCCGGTAGAATCAAGAAAGAAGGAATAATTTCACTATAACGTTATCCTTTAAAATATACTATTCAAAAAGTATCTTCAGACCAGATGCAAAGTCATTGAGAAATAAACGTTTTCTTAATTGAACCAACCAGGAATCAAACCCGAATCACTGATTTAAGCGTTCCAACGATTTAATGCCATAACCCCATCAGGCCGTCTACCTAATAGTTGGTTGAACAGCCAAAGTATAAAACGTCTCGCTGGGCACCCTCTTGCCTGTTACCGCCACAAAACACCGATATCCTTACTGTTATTGCTCTTACAAGGGTGAATTTGAACGTATTACTTTTAGATCGAATACGGTACTTGAACCTTGTAATAAACGGAAAAGCATTCCACCGTATATTTTCCAACTTCCTACCGAAACAAAACTGCATAAGCTGCTGTAAACAGAAAACATTAAAGTTCTGAAATAAGTAAGTAGTTGAAACTTCGAACGCTCAAAAACTACTGTAAAATTGCCCCAAACAAGTTTCCGATTCTTTCCCCTGCTAACTAGGTTGTAGTAACTTCTCAATTTACTTCAGCACTAATATTAAGCCCGCGAGTTTGGAAAGTGAAAAACAAAACGAGACAAACTTTTCCTAGGAATCGGAGTTATCAACTTCAGCACCACACCAAGATTTTTTAATAACCACCACCGCTCAATGCTCAAATTCTAATCGAGTTTTAAATTGCAGCAATTCTTGTCGACTGCGCTCGTTCCACAGTTGTGCGCGACCGATTCTGGAGACGATCGAACACTCCCAATTAAATTAAAACACGGAGATTTCCAATTGGCTATTGGAAAGCTGTCTCATTTGGCAAATGAACCCAAGGAGACGGGGAGTAAATTAAAATTCTGGGCCATTGTTAAAATGCAGCAGCAATATTTTAACTTCAAAGGAGTACGGTGCTTACCTTTAATAGCCTCGCCCGGATGAGGCGCTAGACTAAAGCCTGTTCTACGGCGATAACCTCTTGAATGTAAGTAATGGATGGGTCGTAACTCAAGCTCGTTTAAACATGGATGTTACTGAAGCTAATAATCGGGAGAGTTAATATTTAAGATTTATAATAATACTAGCTTTTGCCAGCGGCTTCACCCGCGTGAAATTTAGTTTGTCACAGATCGTCATAAATTATAACCTATATGTTATTCTGGGTTATAAACAATAATAATGTAAAGTTTCATAAAAATCCGTTAAGTAGTTTTTGCGTGAAAGAGTTACAAACATCCATACATCCACAGACATCCAAACTTTCGCATTAGTAAGAAGATTTCGACCTGAAAATAGCCACTGAGACTAAAAAGTTCAATTTTGTGCGAGTTCATTTACGGCCAGTGGTGAGGTTTTTATTGACTGGAATCCACTTTTTAATAAGCTTGCAAAGTATAATTAAAAACGAAATGGATAGCAAAATAAACAAAGTTCCTTGGTCACATCCTTTACAAGTTAATATAATGACAATATTTTTAAATATCACGTAATGAAAGTTGCTTTCCACCTAGACAGCCTTTCATTTTTGAATTCATACTCTATCATGTGATTTCACTCGTAAAAATCAGCCATCGAGCGATTCCAAAATTAAATCTTAAACTTTCATCTCTCATCCACGGTCCTATTCCTCGTTAGCTTCTTCTTAAAACTTGTGCCGCGACTTTGACAACAACTTTTTTAACTTTTGGAGTTCGCCTCTTATGATTAATTAATTCGATTGTACGACTTGTTCTCGGGCGATATCTCGATGTCCTGGTGGTTATTTTTAGGGATTTATAGTCGTTAATAACGTGCTATTTTTATGATGAAATTTCCCTTATAATACTTATTTTAAAAACATTGGTTTTGAATTTGCCCCAAAGAAAGCATACAATGTGCATTGTGCAGTGCGAGAAGACACTGCACTGTATCTAGTGCACTGGATAAACGAACTTAAATATTACGAACATAGGTTAGGAATAAATATTATTATGAATTATGTCACTCATGTTACTTCCATAACTGAATATTTGCCCCTAGCGAGGAATGAATCCGCAGCCGCAGCTGGCGTTGTAGCGCGATACGAAAACCACTACATCAGGCAGCCTACGTCGTCGGCAATGCTTGTTAAGCTTATTTATATTCTCCATCCTTTATTCCTAAAAATAGTAAAACATTTTGCTGACTAAATATAGACCATGATTTTTCATGAAAATATAGACTGTCTCAGAATTAGTTCTCGATGAAAAAAAAATGGAAATTTTGAAGCTTTCAACATGAAATAGGCAGATTTATCCCTGGACTCTTAGGAAGGGTCGTTTTTGCTTGGTCATCGAACAGTCGTTCTATAATTCACGTACTTTTTAACCAAGAGTTGAGAGGGGAGTTCGATTTAGACATCCCACGTCATTATATCGATGGTAAGTTATTGTTAGAACCGAAAGGGTTATTCTCTTCGTCGTTATATTCTACAATTAAATAAAAAGTCTATGTACTGTTTTAAGCGTTCTATAAATAAATAAATAAATTTCTGGTATATTATAAATGCGAAAGTTTGGATGTCTGGATGTTTGGATGTTTGTTACTCTTTCACGCAAAAACTACTGAACGGATTTTGTTGAAACTTTACAGTATTATTGTTTGTAACCCAGATTAACATATAGGCTATAATTTATGCCGATCTGTGACACTAAATTTCACGCAGGTGAAGCCGCGGACAAAAGCCAGTGGTGGTTTGCTTAGTTCGCTATAGATTGTATTAAAGAAGGATAATAAGTATGTATACTTCCGTGCTTTATTATGCCCCTTATACAATTGAAAAAAAATATAATTGCACCTAATTTAAAAACGTTTGAATAATGATTATGATGTAATTATCGCATCAAATGACCATTAAAATCCTCTATAGCGGGTCAACGAGCATAGGCAAAGGAAACAATAAACCAACACGCCCCACCCTTAAATTCACGAGCCGTCACGAAAGTCCATAAAAATAAGTCATTTTAATTTCACGTAGGAATAAACACGTACAACACGGGGTCTACCATCAACTTTTATAGCGATTTGGTTACCACAGAAATTTTAATGATGCTCTATAAAAAACAAAAATCTAAAATGTGTTGTTTTAGGTAGGTATCTGTGTTGCATCAAAAATCTTGGTAAACCGAAGATGATAGTGATGAACCCTAAGGATGCATTTTCATGTTACATTTTTCAAATACATAAGTATAGTAAGTAGGAATCATTTTATCTTGAAAGTTGATTTGATTGTCGCTCATTTTTGGTACTTCCTGTCTTTTTAAACGCGACTCCCCGTGTGCTTTTTTGTTTGACTATAGAACCGTATGACGTCACATATTAAACTCAATTGGCTAATACCTACGTATTTATGTTTTGTTACACTGGAACATAAAATATTTTAATCAAATCAAAAACAAATCAAATGAGTTTTTATGGCATACACATTGGCTAGGATGGTAGTTATTTTTTAGAGAAGTCGTTCGATTCAGCCCCGAGTCCATATTCCACCCCCGCCCGTAAAAACAAGCGAGTCTCGCACGCAATGTAATTTAATTATCGTATAAAACATCGGGTTGTGGAACGGCACTTAAGACGCTCAGCTGATGAGCTCCGCACAGCCGTTAATGGGCACAGACGACGGCACATCAAGATAACTACCAGCGCCTTATGCCGTTGTGATAAGTCCTACTTTTCAACGAAAATGTAAAGCCTTATCTGCTGTTAGCTGTACATTATTCAGGTTGTTTATGCGCGGATTTGAGGTTATGCCGCTATTGACGTGACAGTGCTTATACCCGGTAGGTTCGCAGATTACAGTATTTTATGGACCTTTAAACTGACATCATAATAAAAGTCTTTACGCTTTATTTCAGTACTGTTATGACTACGGAACACTTGAGCAATTTTACTTAGCATACTAAATGAAATGAATAATAAATTAAACACTGGACAGCGATCCATTGGCCATAGATCACAAATAACTAAACATTTAATGGTATTTACTGCCAAGTCCTCACCAAAGTCTGTTTCATAACACCGCTTGACAAAAAAATAGTAAATAGACATTTAAATCCACGCCAAGACGTAGCCTTAGTCTTAGTTAGGCTAATCCGAAGCTAAGAAAGACATTAACACAAGGAATGCATGAAGACCTACAAATACCTATAATGCAAGTTGAACGACGGATAGCCCGACGGATTAGCAAGCTGAAGTGGCAATGGGCAGGGCACATAGTACGCAGAACTGACGGCCGATGGGGCAGCAAGGTTCTGGAGTGGAGGCCGCGTACCAGAAAACGCAGTGTGGGACGTCCACCCACAAGGTGGACGCTGGACGCAGGCCGCTACCAACCGGGTAATATGGAAAGCATTGGGGGAGGCCTATTTTCAGCAGTGAATATTCTATGGCTGAGATGATGATGATGATGAAATTGAACGACAGGTCTCAGTTCAATTAAGTAGCTGTTAGTATAATGTTCCGCACCTAATGAATATTGTAATCTAATGAAGGTTCTACGGGCCGAACTTTTCATAGCCTTATTTTTTCATTGCAAAATGAAACAATGTTTTGTTGAAATCAACCACGAGATTGTACGGACGGCGGCACATAAAGCTTAACACTGCTGATATCTCAAGTGATTTTAATAAGTGTGATTTTGCAATAAAAACAATGTAACTTCTAAGTTCGATGCGATCGACAGCTCAAAATTACAAAACCCTATTGGCACGGAACTTATTCTGCTAACAACAAAGTTAAATTTTGTTAGGAGTTTGTCAAAACGGGGATACTTCTGTCTTATGTAAGCAAGATGGGCCCACAATATTGCTTACTCTATCTTGGCTGATAATGCTGAGGTCTCGTATATTGACCCTACAAAGTAGAAAGACAAACACTGCAAAGTCACCATGACATAATGAACTCTCTTGACCTTCAGAATCTTTAACGAATAGGGTATTTGCCACCACCAATCAATTGAAGTACTTTTTTAAAACTGTCAAAACGAGACTCTCCCATAGATTTTGTATGGCAATACTAGCCAATGACGTCACTATTTTGACAACTCAAACTACTATTACTATTACAATGCAAAGGAAAACCTTAATTTACAGGTAATTTAAAATTAATAAAGTTTTTAAGACCAGAATGAAGCGCCTTTTTAAATAAGTTGTTCTTTAGAATTTTATTATTGGGGAGTGATGACAAATACCCAATTTTACTAGTGAAAAATGGTACTAAAGTTCAGTCTTCATTAACACAACAAAAATGCGTAAACTTCAGTAAAAAATCACTAACATTTTACTTAAAGTTTATTTTTTGCTAAGTATCAGGTTCTGGTTAGAAAGATCGACTTCTTGTTTAGGATAGTGAGTTAAAATTCCTTGATTGTTCACAAAATTGTTTGCTTTGCTTGGCTTGAATCTATCTCTCAAAGTCCTATTTTAAGTTGTAAACTATAGTTACAAGTCCCACGCTAGAAAAAGAGTAAATGCCTTTTTGGCTCAAAATTCTTACCACTCTTTTCTTCTTTTCACAGCATATTTTTCGCAGTTTTCAAAAGGTATCAAAACATAAAGAATAGGTTGAAGGTAAGCCGATTACTTACCTAATGGTTTTAAAAAAACCGACCAAGTGCGAGTCGAACTCGTGCACGAAGGGTTCCGTCCGACGCTTTTGTTGTTGTATGGGAGCCCCCTTTAAATGTTTATTTTGTTCAGCAGCAACAGAAATACATCGTCGCGTCGGTGCAAAATTTAACTTTCTAGCTTTGGTTTTGTCATGGTTTTCAAGATACAGCCTGGTGACAGACAGACAGCGAAGTCTCAGTTATATAGGGTCCCGTTTTTACCCTTTGGGTACGAAACCCTAAAAATCACAGATATTTTTCTGACTGAGGTCTTGCGCCTGATTGCCCCCGATTTCATTCAATACGGCTCTTTTCAATAACAGCCCTCCGTCGCCCAAAATTATGAATTTCAAAGGGTTTTTCTCATTAATGTCATCAATAATGAAAATTCCAAATGTAATTTTTATTCATTCATTCAGCTCCAATATTTTTATTGAAAAAATGAGAACTTCATTTAAGAGTGTTTTCGTTGAGAAAAGCTCTTATTAGAATGGAAGTTGAATCTATTTTGAAAGCGGTACAAAAGTAAGTTTGTATAAGTAACAAGACGTAGGTAGAGCTTAACTATTTCGTAATATTAATAATGTAACTATTCAGTTTGGGATGACGACGTTTGAGTTAAGGACTCACAAGAAAACATAATTTCTATACAACGACAAAGCTTTTTCTTTATGCAGTTAATTAACTCCAATGCATATTACTACGTTTAAGTATTTTAGTTAGGCATATGTATCCCACAAATCATCATGCCGCTAAAGTACAGGCTCTGACTAACTTGGTGATACCCAGTTACATTAAATTAAAATGTCTCTTTAAAAAAAATATAGCTAAAACTACAAAATTGTACGGATATTCACGCACTTCGAAAAAAAAACAACTCTTCGATTTTCAATCATTTTTCTCTAACTTAATTAATGAACTCCGAACATGCGAAGTGTATCTAAATCAGTTTTGGATTAAATATTTTCAAAGCCTTCCCGCCTTCCTAAAGTGTCGTAATAAATAATATCAGTCAATAGACAACGGACAAAGGCAAGGGCAGACGGGGACAATAATTAATTAAATTAAGACCGAATAAAGTTTGTTATCTTCTTTTTATCTCGCTACAAGGATACTCGGGCCTTCCTCAAAACAATTGAAACTTAATTACAGTATTTACATTTGTTCGAGACTGACCCTAACCGTTTCAATATTCAACTAACGTTGATACTGAACAATGTTGATATTGAGTTTAGGATGGAGTTGTGTTGCACGAAATATCTCACAATTTTAGCCAGTTTAGAATAATTTTGTTAAAGCTTTGTTTTTATAGAACTATACCTTTAATTATTTACAGCTACTCCTGAATGTAATCAAGATTGAGAGCTGATTAAGGTAATGAAATTCAACTAGTGAAGACTAAGTAAAATACGTGGAAGGCCCTCACAGTAGACGTGAATAGGTCCATACCCTGTAACTTAATATATTTCTTAAAAGTTTAGATATTGTGACTTTAAATTGTCATCTGTCAGTCACTTTACATTGTGGTTACAGAATTTCATCCTTAGCTTCGAGTTCTACCTATAAATACAATTTCAGGTCCAGACTCCAGTGAAAATACATAAGTATTTAAAAAGTAATTACTATTCCGACTTCCACAGTAACCTTTGGAGCTACAACAAACAAACTTTATAAATGGAAACTTTTATACTTTATGGCCCTTAGGATTTGCCAAATTATTTGAACAAAAACGAAACCTACGAAAGCCAATCCGTGACTAAAACTTACGTATAAAATATCTACTATACCTGCTGCTAGGCTGTATGTGAAATTCTGCCAAACCAAAAACGAGTATGGCAACGGGATTATTCCCACCTCTCGTTCCCACCGCTGCAACTCCTGTGTAGCCAGAGTCTACAGCTTGACCGCCAATAAAAATGCAATCAGTGAAAGTCAAGTTTATCCCGGGGGAAAGTTAAACTGTCATTGGACCCGCAGCAAAATTAATCAAAAGAACATAGGAGGAGTTTGAAATTTCGAGTATGGCAATGTATCAACTAAGCTGCAAGTGTTAATTTAATAATAAATAACAAATAACTTGCCATACAACAATACTAAAAGATATCCAAACAACTGTAAATAATTCAGTTATTAGAGATACTACGTAATATACGTTGTTCTTCATTTCAAATTCATGCCACTGTCGCGACCTTTTCTCTTGGCCGTCACGTAGAGCCCACACCACATCAGACTGTACATTTTTATTGCAAAACAGTCTGTATTACAACGGAATAAGACGTCACTGTGAGAAGCTTGATGTGCTGTCATCACGTACAACACACGAACCTCATTCGAATACGCTATTCATTTGCCGAATATTCTCGTTTTAGTGGCGCATTCCAAACTCTAGTTCTGCAACAAAAGAATAAATAATAGCTTGAAGATGCAGTCAACCCTAGTTTCTGCTTCGGTGTTTTCAGCGAACTCGTTTCGGTCTAGAATACTTTGTTGTGGAGTATGTCAGTTGGGAACTTGGAACTTTAAGTACTCAAGTGGATATAAATACTGTCTTTGTAGAAATGGAAATTCTGCAGAGAAAATACATACCAAACCAAATCCTTTCACTACAATTGTGCAAAATTGTACTTGGCGTAAATTTCTGCTGAATATAAGACGCAATAATTTCTCACATTGATTAAACAGAGCTTTGGCTTACGTTACCTATGTCTCTTGAAAATTTAATAAGGTTTGCATATTATGTCTCCCCAGATCCTATAATATGGCCTCAATATTAGCGCTTACAGAGTTTCCCGCGCGGCAAGCAAAAGGTCGTCGATTCAAGTCAATCTATTATACCACACTTACTAATATTATAAAGCTGAAAAGTTTGTTGAACGCGCTAATCTCAGGAACCACTGGTCTGATTTTGTTTTGTTGGATAGCCTATTTATCGAGGAAGGTTTTAAGCTATATAACATTTCTGTACAGCAAATAGGGGTGGAGCAATAAAGAAAAATTTATCAAAAACGGGAAATTATTTTCACGCATACGTAATCGCTAGTCTAGTTTAGATTTATAAAGGAAAAACCCTAGTCACAACACAACCATTAGATTTACGAAACGGCATCATAGACAGTTCGAATGCTAGGTAAGCGATACTTTCTAACTTTTCCCTGGAGATAACGCTGGCTAACAATAATATCATAAATAAGATAACGTTTTGTATTTATGTAGTCGAACTCGGGCAAAAAGCCTATAATCTGCGGAGAATGCCTTAGGCGCGGTCGTATGAGATGTACAGGGTGTCCCAAAAAGAGCGTGCCAAACTTATGGAGACGATAGACTAATGGATGACCATCTATAAAAATACTTTAGAAAAAACATTACCATCAAACAGACATACCTATTATGCTTTTATTTCATGATTTTTTATAAAACCCAATTTTGAACATGTCTTTTGCTGCTCTGTGTACAAATGAGCAGATATAAATTTCGAGACAAATAAGAAGAAGAATAAGAAAAATATCAGCTCGCGACAGAAATAAGAGGCTTAAAATTGGGGATTATCAAAAACATTTAAAAGAAATAGTATCAGAAATGGTGATAATATTACAAAGGAAAAATTCAGTCAGCCATTAGTCTATCATCTCCTTAAGTTTGGCACGCTCTTTTTGGGACACCCTGTATTTGTGAGAGTGTGCCCATTATATGGTTTGTTTATCGAGATGCTTATCGTACTTTTATAAACAATATATGGCACTCACGTGAATTGTTAGGTAACGGGTTCATTAACAGCAAAAACGGTTTCGGTGTAATCTAAATTTGGGTGGACACTTAGATTGTTTGCGATTTTATGGGTCATTTTGCTTTGTATGTGTACCTTATGATCATTTTATTTTGACAAGTAATACAAAAGTTGTCGCCAAATAAAGTCCGCCCACCACTTCAATACTTTCAAGTTTTGCATCGTGTCCAGTTTTAGAATCCACGATGTAAATAACAGCGTTAATACTTAGAATAGTGGTGGGTACGAGCTTGATTTTGTAGTCAGTAGTATCTAACTTCATTAGATCACATCATCATCGGCATAGGTAGAAACAATCTTTGTCGAATAAAGAGTCTTGAGTCCTACCTACACAAAACATACTCGTTAGCTTTTGAAACAGCAGAAGGAATGGTTCCTAGCGCCCTATAACCATAACCATAAACCTTGCATTCCAATAAATAAATGCAATTTAAATGCAAATCAAGTAAAAACTGTTTTGAAGCCCGTTTTTGATCTGTTTTGTGAGGGAAATAAGTATACCAAACTGGTTAACACTTCTCGCTAAATCTCGCCTTAACAAACCAGGCCAGCGGTAACAAGCCGCACTTACCACACAGAGACAAATGCAAAAGAGTAGAAATGGATACCTTGAAGCCCTAGGGCTATCTCGGGTAATGGCGCACAGGAAACTACATTTCACCTTGAGGTTCAATATTTGTAACGTCTCGGTTTCTCGTTTTCATTATCTAGTATGAAACTGGTAGTGGATAGTTTCTGTATGTTTAACTAGCTTTCCGCCCGCGGCTTCGCGCGCGTGGACTACTTTATCTACATATTTTACGGAACCCTATTTTTTCCCAAAATAAAATTTAGCCTATATTACTCGTAGATAATGTAGCTTTCGAATGGTGAAAGAATTTTTAAAAACGGTCCAGTAGTTTTTGAGCCTATTCATTACAAACAAACAAAGTTTTCATCTTTATAATATTAGTGTAGATATGCACAAAATGGAAGTGTCTATAATAATAAAATATGTATATCTGCATGAACTGTTAAATAAACGTAAATGGATCTAATGCAGCCACTTGCGTATTGAACATACTTCCAAAAATTTGAAGTTAGAAAAATTTGTTCTGCTGAGGAACTAAGCACCAAAATGGTCATTGTTTTACTTTATTGTTGAGAATATGAAAATTTGCACTAACATTTAGATCCAAATCATAAGTAAGTAATACTATGCCTTGTTTCCGTTGTTTAGTTGTGGGAATGACAATTCTTGTGTCACAAACCCACAAAACTCTTTTCAATTTTACTAAGTGGACGAATCCAGGAGATTAAAGCCGTCTCTCTATTAACCTAAAAATAAAAGAATAACTCGCATGAGAATATTTAGTTGCCATCAGAAGTGAAGAGCGGTACAGTGGCGCGAAGGAATGCAATCTACTGCGGAATGCCCGGTAGAATTAAATTTTAGCTATCTAAATAACTCTATAGGGCCAAGTTTGGATGCGCGAAATATTATTTGGGATGGCTTGTACACAATTTTGGCATTAGAAATGTAACATGGTGAAAGCTACTTTGGTTGCTTAGTGTAGCATTTCTGTGACATATATTATGACAATATGTTATTGGCTATGCGTGAGTTTTTGTATAGTTTATCTATGGTGCACCTATCTTACCACTTGATTAGATTGAATCTAAAAAAAAACTATTTAGTAGTTAACGATGGACATTATTTATATTATGATAGGTATTCTATGCAAAAATAAACAGATAAAAATAATCTACTTCTTTTTACAATTATTTAGCTTTCTTTTGTTTTAAATGTGCTATATTTATTTGTAAACCTCCAAGAACTTGGCGCTACTCTACGCGCGCCCTCCAATGGGATTAAATCACCCACAAGCCATCTTTATAATTAAATTCTCCTATTTGTTATTTTGCTTTCCTCTGTTTAGACTTGTGCAGGGAATTAGTGATACTTTTAGCATTTTATCCGCGGCGTGGAGGCCATTTATTTCGTATTTTGTGTGTTGTTTTTAAATAATGAACAGTTGGAAGCTTAAAAAAAGGTTTGGTGTTTATTGTGACACCGCATTCGCGCCGTTTGAATTTGTGTTTTGGTATCGTATTATCAAGTATGCTGAGTTTTTATACTATTGATTTTATTGGCTACAAAGTACGGTACGTAAGCTGAGCACTGTGCTTTAAAGTAGTTTAAGATTACCGAGTGTTAAACAAAAATCTATAATCTGATGTACTGGCAACTGTACTTCAAACACCTTACTGTGCGCGGCATAAATTCATTAAAGCACTTCGTTATTAACAATTATTATAACGCCGGAAGAGGCAAGGGAGGCACGGCCGACCAAGTCGACGGCAGTTTCATTTCCCCTTATTTGCAATTCAAAAATCCATTGCCTTACAGCTCATTCGTCTGTCTAACTCCCATCCCCTTTACACCTACAAGTCTTCAATAAATCCGTCCCGCTTCACCGCCACTAGTTTTTCTAACAAACATTTCAACGGCAGACACTTTCTTGCGATGGTCATGCGTAGAAATTCAGACGGACAACGCTCTGCAGTTTATTCAGAAAGGATTAGCCATAAATAGTTCTCCTCATTACATTTTCATGAAGGTTCCCAGTTGTGAATTTATGCCGAGAAAAGTTTGAGTTTTACTGAATAAAAGATATCTATTTGGCAGTAACACTGGCGGGTGGCCAAGCGGGTTTCACGGCTGCGACCGCGGAGTGCGGATCGAGCGTGATGGGACGAGCGAACATTACTCTTTCTCTTGTGAAAAGTTGGGAACTTCTGACTCCAAGCGCACCATTATTACCTAAAGTTAGACAAATGGGAATAAATGTTACGCTTTTCAATTGTTTTAGAAGAATTAGTCGGTTAATAAATAGTAGGTGAACCGTACAATTTTCAACTAGCCTGTTGCCTGCCTGCTATTATTATGGATAGGTACCAGACAACACGGGCTTGGATATATTTTGAATCTACTGCACTAACCCTCAAAACTACTCCAATAACCTACACTATTGTTGAATTTCCAGCTTCGGAAATGATCTAAGAATACTGGCCGTTGTTAAAAAAATCAGTTAAGAAATTCATCGATATAAAATATAGCAACCTTTTCTGATAATTCGTTATCGAATCACATAAATTTAACGGCTGACACCTGATTTTACATTCATAAAATGTATTCTCAAAGGAGATAAAGCTAAGAGGCAAAAATGATTGTCTAAAAGGGAACCGAAACGCCCTCTTGTGGAGAGCATGCAAATTGATACCACTCCACCACTGGTACAGTCAGCGTCAAATAGTTCGTGACACCCAAAGTGGCCAAAAAGTTGACGAAACCACCTTATTCCAATGTAATAAAGACGTATTGCGAACTTTTTGGGTACTTTAGGCGTCACAAACTATTTGACGCTGACTGTACAAGTTGGACTGTGTACAATCGACAACACTGTCGATTTTTGTTGCAAAATAGCAGCTATCACAGCTACATAAGATGCCCCAGTTTGCTGATGTGCTGTTACATTTGTATAGTAATAATATACATTTTAATTTAAAAGGATGAAGTTGCTACCGGTGGTGATTGTTAAAATTTTTCCGATTGTCCGAGCACTATGAAATATTAAGGTAAAAGTAATAGCACTTGTCTTATCAAATGTCAAATTAATTACTATAATAAAGATGTAATATTTTTATCAATTTGTTACTTAATTATTGATTAGATCTATGGCTGAAATGTAGGTGTTTCAGTTAAGCTTAACAATTTTCACAGCCCGTAAGAATCGCCTAATTAACCAAAAATTTACGTGAGCACTATCATAGGAATTACAAGAATAAGTTCCACCAATTCATTTAGCATTATACAACGCATTAAGTCTTTTAACACCAATCAAGCTTTACACGAAAATATTATGTAAATACGTTACCAAGAAACAATCTATGTAGATTTCAGATGTTTTAATTAAGAGCAAAAAATAATGTTCTCTCGCCTAAAATTAAGAACTTTATTTTCTGGGAACTAAAATAATATATTCCTAAACGTCGTTATTAGAGCTTTTAGTAAAGATCTTTATAAATAATTTTCTGATCAAAAGCAGGAGGTATAACAAAATTAGATAGCTGAGGCGTAATTTGATGATGGAAAGTTAAACATAACTGCCTAATTTGAGACTGGAACCTATTAGACTTGATGACCGAATTGTTTCATTGATATTATGGATTTTACTCTATTTATTCGACGAACAACAAGTTGGAATAAACTGGATGCAAGTGGCCGGGGACAGAAGTCAGTGGAAGGTTGAAGAGAAGGCCTATGTACGAAGACGAACCCCAAAGGCTGCTACAGATACAGATACATTCGATAAACATGTACCTACATATCATGTCCATATTATCATTACTACTATTCTATTACTATTACTGTTATTCTTTTTGTTTATTTTGTGTCGAGTAAAGATTTTCTATTCTATTCTATTTTATTACACATTCTATTTAAATTAGAAAAATGGGAGTACTTACAGTTCGAAGCTCTGTAGTCACAAGCAGACTGGTGGCTCGCGTCGTCATCTGCTTGGGCGGGCCTGGAGATCTTCGATTACCCTCAACACAACACTTACACTATCGGAGATTTAAACTTTAAGTTCTATAGTTTCAGCACACATTTTCCATATTATTTCACAAAGAATTATCACCAAACACAATAATAAGCACACGCAAACGGCGCGCATGCAACGCGACGCTACACTGACTGATCATTGTCCATAGATTACAAAAATATTTGAACTTTCAGATCTTTTGTTTTAATACCACAGAAACGGTACGTCACGAAAAAAAGCATGTGTAAGGCGGTTATTACACTGCGCCGCGCTCCGCCGCGGAGCGCGGGGCGACAGATTTAATCATTGTATGCAAGTACATACCTCAGTTTGTATAGAAAACACGCGCGGCACTTCACACTGACAACGCGTCCGCGCGCGTGATTTTTTATATGAAAATCACGCGCTCCGCGGCGGAGCGCGGCGCAGTGTGATAACCGCCTAAATTCGTCTTTATAAATGTGAGGAATCGACTTTATGGCGAATCAACAGTAACCCACAGAAATTCGCGGTTAATCAGATTTATTAATCACACAAAATTCCCGTTTCTCTCAGTTTTGTAATATAACGCGAAAATAGAAAATCTTATAGCCTTTCCTAATTTTCCCTCGCATTATTTTCATCACAAGCCGTTTAGCCGTTAACAGCCACAGCGCAACAGCAAAGTCGACAAAGACCATTATAAGGCACAGCTTCCACCAATGCGGAGCGGAGCGGAGAAGAAAGGAGATGACTGTGTCCGATGGAATAATTTTTTGAGCGGCTATGTTCCGCTACTATTCCCACCTGTCGTTCCCACCATTGCAACTCCTGTGTGGCCAGGATCTACAGCTTGACCGCCATAAAAAAACCCAACCAATGAAGGTCAAGCTCGTCCCGGGGGAAAGTTAAACTGTCATTGGACCCGCAACGAAACTAATTAGAAGAACATAGGAAGAGTTCGAAATTAAGGTTCGACTTCCCTCCACTGCAAAGCGGATGACAGGTGAGAAACAAAGGTTTAATAACCTTTAAGAAAAGATATGCACCACGGACCATAAATATCAATTTATAGTGATACTACCGTAACATGTCACCATTTCACATATGATTCACAATAAAGATTTTTGTATTGAATTTGACTGTGGCAGCGGCGCGGCGCATAGCAGAGCTATGCGGAGCGGACAGGAGAATCGGATATAATGAAAAATCTGATTGATTATCCAAAACACATCTCCGCTCTGCTTTGCTTTGGTGGAAGCTGGACCTAACGCCACCCCAGGCTATGTGGCAAATTTTAACGCTGGCTTATTAGGGCATAATGCTGATGGAATTTCGCTGTCACAAGCTCGTGACCGCTTTTGGACGAAACTAACCCGCAATGAAATTCGCTATTCACGTGCTAACGAATTTTCATATAAATTTAATGATTTTGCAAATTTGGTCTGCTCTCGTACTGTGAACGAACATTTTGGATTTCTTCAGCATTTATTTTATTTGCCTAACGGGGATTTGTGTGCTGGTAGAAGCTATACCAGGCCTCCGTCACTCGCCTATGGCGGTCGAGATAATTACCTACAGCGCGCGACAACTTCAAGTTGCAAATCAATCAGGGCCGCCACGCGTCTGTGAACACATGCGTATTTCTATACACGCTCGGTCGATCATCATCGCAATCAAGATTTATTGTTCAAACAGCACTGTTATTCTTCTTTAATGGAAAATCGTAATATTTAGGAATGATAATTAACCGTAGTAATTTAAATAATTAAAAAAACTACACTTTTTAAATAATTTTGAAATACTTACGACAAAAAACTGTAGCAAAAATATTATTTTAGCTAATAAAAACATTAACTTTAATTCACCGTGTCTATTTTCCGACACTACCCCTTTTAAAACTGTTTGTCCAATTTAGAATTATCGCAACACTGAAGTTTATTAATAGGGTACTTTAGAGATGGTACGATTATACAAACACCACTAGATTAAAGTTTACCAATCGTAAATGCAATAAATGCTTCTTAAAATTAAGTTTTTATTTATTTTACTTTGCTTATACAACCCTGACCCTTTAGCTGTGAGGTAGATCATTTCTGAACACAAAAAAAAATGCGCTCTTGTAAGCGTAGTAGTAAGGTGCGATTTCGAATGCACCATGTGCGTTGGATATTTTGCATTATTATTATTATTACCGTTAAAATGTCGGCATCTGATCCTACACAAAAGAGTGCAATTTCTGTTGCTACTATTATGTATTCTGTGGCTATACTTACTTTTACCCCCGTTACTATGACTACCTAATAGTTTTAAAACATTAATGTTCAAAAGTAAACAGCCCCCCTAGACAAAACGCACTTTTTGATCGAATCGAAAATCGAATCCGTCAAAACTCCATACAAAAAAGGGGCTTTTCGACCACTTTTCGACTGGTTTGCGATTATAATTTGCACTTTGTCTAGACCCACTGTTATGATAACAGAAAATCATCCTTGACACTTCCCACACTGTTGAGATGAATCTTTAATTAATATTTTTAATGTCAGCAGTAGACCTTTACTAATTAACACACAAAGTAGACTTTCTGTAATAAGTTTTTTTTATCAAATAACATTATAACAAACAACAATGTCGTCAATTTTACTAAACAAAGTACTAACCAACTAATGAAAACTTCGTTAACGTTGGGACAACCGCAAAAGTACAGTCGACAAAAAAGCGGACAAAACCGTAAAACGCTTAGTTATTGAAACAGGTTACCGTTCGAGCGTTTTCCGCTCGCAGCGATCGTCTGAAGTGTTTATCTGTGGCTTTGAAAAAGTCCGCTTTTTATTGGGAAACCTTTTGAAGGCACGTTACTGGCAATTCATATTGATTCGATTACCGATCGATATGAAATTTTGACGGTAAAAATTTTGTGATTGGAAGTACGGTCTTAGTAGTTTGTAAGCTTTTGGCACATGCAGTACTAACAAGTATTTTTAATCATGAAAACTCGAAAGTCTAATATTATTCGGAAATAACTCTATAGTGAACTCGGAACACTATCTCATACTCGTTATTTATGGTTTTTCCAGGAAATTATAGACGAGGAGTACCTACTTTAATTTTGTAATAATTCGGGACAAAACATATTACATTATGTTAAATAAGTGAAAAGAAAAATAAGGAAAATTGATGTTCAACTTAGAAACTTAGTCTGAATTTACTATTTAAGTGTTTGATAACTTGACCCTTAAGCCTTGTTATAGGCCATAAACATTCTGGAACTACAACGGGACTAAATCACCAGCGTCCGTTGCAAAATCACCCTTAAGAATAACCATATAAGATGCCACAGTTTACCTTAATGTGTCATCGTATTAATATTAGATTTTCACTTTTCTTAGATTTTCTGGAAATATCATTTAGGTTATTAACCCCAGCCAGTTCCATCCTCAGCTGTAAAGAACTCGTTTCATTGACCCCAAAGTAAGGTTCTTAAACAAAGTAAAAGGTTGGAATTTTTTAGCTAAATAAATCAATTGTGTCTCTTGAGAGCGAAAGTCCTCGGATAAGTCAATTTAATTAACCTTCTAATCTTTCAGCTTCAATATTGTTTTAAATAGCCTCTGATTAAGGTTTCACCATTTTTGCCGTTAAATGGAACGCGGACGGTTAAAATCCATCCCAACCAATAAAGGTCAAGCTCAGATTGGATTGAAGACCGTAAAATCTCAAACGAGCCCTTATAAACTACTATATGGACGGCTTTCCCAAAAGTGGAATATTAATACTGTTATAGCACTTAAACTATACTCCAATTGTGGGAGCTTAATTGTTATTGCTAGCAAAATTAGGTCAACCTCTTGCCACGGTAGCGTTAATAAACCAAAACTGGAGCTGTACAACACAGGCAATAAAGTTATTAAGTCGGGCTATAGCAAACAGAAAAAAGTCTTTATGGCGCAACGCGGGGTTTGTGAAAGCTGGCCAAAAAACATTAGCGGGATATATCGCTGTGTTGCTTTGTAAATATCGCTTCGTTTGCGGAGAAGTTAAATTGTATCTCATTGTTGGTGGACATTAACTACAGATTGTAAATCTCTCTCGCTGTCCTGCGCGGCCCGTTTTGTCGACGCGCCATAGATAGTGTGGGGCGCACATCTGCAAACTAATTTACAAATTTTCACACACTGGCAGCTCCGCGTTCCGTTTAGAGTGTTTGGGAGTGCTTGCGAGTTTCCTGTCTTGGTTGTAGTGGCATTTGCTTATTTGTATGCTAGGTGCTTACCTGCGTGTGTTGCGTCAACGCTTTGGCGATCATTTTATGGAAATATTTGCCTCATCAATCTGTTAGACTACCACATATTGACTGTATTCTCAGATCTATCTGTCCCTGTCATAGGCTTAATTGACAGCAAACGACTAAAGCCGAAAATTCTCATCGGCTTTTATTAAAAAAAAATCTGACGCGTAACTTTTTAGTTGGAAAAAATAATCCAAAGAATCATTCATCATTTTCAAAAATATCAAATTTACAAACGGAACTCCCAAACGCCTCCTTGCACTGCGGCTGCAGTTTAATAAATTATTTTCAGTCCAATATTAATTTTCCTTGGACGACTTATTCAATTTGTCCTGACAGTAATGTGGCACACAATCTTATACTTCCCCTGTGAATTAGAGCTGAAAATTGCCTGATGCGTGACATAAAATGCATTTAGAGACTTCTGAATTAGTCTGATCTGATGTCAGATGCAGTAATGCAGGAAGTTTGAGTTCGTTAATGAGTTTCACCTCGACTGAAGCCACAAATTGGATTATAATGTTAATATCATCGTGCAGGGTCCCTGCTCGACGGGGAACAATTTCGGTACTTCTTAGGGAAGCTGGGCGTCTATTATCCTCATTTCAATAAGAAATAAATTACGATTTCTTATTACGTTTCCCATTATAGGGGAAAATTTATCAAGTTTCATTTTGCGGCGCGAGGTATCATGGATTTTAATGAATGCTGCTATCTTTAATGCCGTAGTTGGGAAATTGGTTTTGTGATGGTGTTCTGTATAATGAATTTAATACAGATGATTTTGTTATGTTCTCATTATGCTCGTGTTCTTTGTCACTAATAACATATTTTTAATACTCGGTCAATTATATCAAATTAAAAAAATGGTGTCTACGTTTTTGACTCAATAGCTAGGCAGTTGTTTTGGGAAACTTTCCACCCAGATGTGAAAATGACGAAAGCCGAGGTCTAAGACTAGTTAACGTCTCCTCATCAAGCATGTTAGTAATACGGTAGCGTTAACAGTAATTAATCCTCAGAACTGATGCTTACTGTCACATGAAAACGGATTTGCAGCAATTGCCGTTGATAACATGGCAGCTGCGTTCTATTACCTGCAGCTGAAAATCTATCAATTATGCAGGAGAGCCTAATTTGACGAGATAGTACACGTACAGTCGAATTAGCTGGACACATTGCGGTTAGAAATATTTACGAGGTAAGATGAATGTTGTCCTGTTAGTGCCTGTAGACTATGTGACATTTCGATTCTCGATTCTTAAGTCTGCAAATTACAATTTACAAACAGATGAAGCTAATACTTTGTTGAATTTGTATCGCGCTTATAATATACCTAGTTACCTAGTTACAGAGAGACATAAAGGTTTCAGAATTTTAAATATTACCTTTGCAATTTATTTATTTATTTACACACACACACATTTACTATTGTTACAGGCTAACCCAATATAATAGTAATATTCCAAAAGATTATAAAACAAGTGAATTTGTGACTAACATGGACTGAAAATACTCGTACTTGCATTTATTTTATTTCAGTCAATTTATTTATTAATAATTATTTAAAAAAAAATTGGTACCTAATTGAAACAAAGAAAGAGTTTCTTTTTCAGCCCGACTAAAATAAAGGTGAGATATTATCATTATTTCAAGTAGGTTACTCTCTTTTTAAAATTAAATACACCGATACATTATCCAGCTTCAAAACAAGATGATAAATCTGCAGAAATGAAGCATTATTTACGGCGTTTTTTGCAAGTGTAAGTGGATTACAATGTTAATTTTATTGATGCAGAGGCCGCCCTAGAGAATAGACGGAGGGCAGCCAACATTAGTATGCTGATGGTACAAAAAGATAATTTTGTTTTTGGTACATTTAATTTACGGCTTTTTTCGCAGGTCTAAGATAAATAATATCGTTATTAAATAATCGGGAATGGGTTTGGATGCAATCTTACATGTATATTAATATCTTAATTATAAAAAGGGGTATTAAAAATTAGTATTTTCCACGCGGCGATTATGAGTATTTTTAATTTATTTATTCAAACTTTTTATCTTTTGGTCTCAGATATGAGATTAATATTAATTAAGTAGGTATTATTGTGCTAAGTGCGACGTCGTCAGCTTCGTTCAGCTATAACTAGTACGATAAATAATTTTTAGTGAAAATGGTCAGAAACGAAGATTCTGTATCAAAAACCCCAGCCAGTTTTCATCGGCCAAGTTTCTGCAGTGGTACTAATCCAGCTCTTTTTAAAACAAAATGAAGCCGTTCTTTGTCCGCTTTATAAAAATAGAAATTGGGTAGTAGGAGTTTAGTATTTTTTGCAGATGGCCTAGTTGCAAGTTGTTTCAGGTTATTGGAGCCATGTTAAAATTTCGTTTCGCATCGATTGTTTTGTAATCAACATGCATGCTAAAATAAGCTAAGTCAAAATTGTGCTAGCTTTAATGTCAAACATAATGAGCCGCTATAGGCTTCAGACAAAGCTTGACCGGACAGGCTGAAAGGCTTGACAGGACAAATCAAGAAAACCACCAACAATACCACTTAAAAGTAGTCTTTTTTCAGTTCAGTTAGCAAATATCTTATATTTGTATCTACATTTAGATATCAATAGTTTACGCTTCTTTCCAACTAGTGACTACTTAGTTAGAGTTACTTAGTTTCAGTATCAATAGCCTTGCGGCTTAATCGCGAAATATTTTTAGTCCGTCTGATCCAGCGCCGAAACACGTCCGTTTTCCTTACACTTTCAAAAATAATGTGGATCCCAAGCCTTTCTTTGTAGTCTTTATAAAAATAATAATTGGCTCTTGGAACTTTAGTCCCGATCCTTTTTGCTGAAGGTTTAACTGAACTTTGTTTAATCAGGTCATTGAAGCTATGCATGTTGAATTTCGTTTGCAAATTTTGTGTTGAAATAAAAGTTTTTAGTTTTCAATCAACTAGAAACAATAACTAAAAAAACTAAAACTTAGTTATTGCTTACACAAAAGAGCAATTATTCGTATAAACCGATATTTTTTTAAAGTATCGAATGCGCTATAAAATAGTATTCTTTTTTAAGCAAACCGTTCCATTCAATTTAGTTTTTTAAAGCAAACTTGTATTTTTTTTTTATATTAAAATAGTTTGATTTAATTCACAAAAGAAACGTACCTAACTGAGTTCAAAGGACTTTTTAACGACCACAAATGCTAGGTGCTTCACTGAAATATTGTTCTAGCATTTTATATTGATTTGCTTGCTGCTTAACTTTACCGTAAAATGGGAATCCTTTTCAAATCTTCACTTCACATTATTCCTAGAGGAGCATAAAGTTCAACAAAGTTGCACGGACCCGGAGTCATCATAATGTAACTGCACTTAGAATTTTAAGTGATATTGATACCCCTCTTACTCGTACATACTCCACGGTACTTTTAGATAACTTTGTGCCATAATCTCACACTCACAACTAAGTTGCATGTTCATTAAAGGTCTTACAAAACATTTAACTTTGAAACACCCTCACGCACTTCCTATAGCTAAAGCCATTTATACATCAGCGACCACTGCATGCTAAGGCAGTAAACCCCAGAATACATTGCAGTCATTAGGGGAGTGCCACTCGTATCCCATCGGTAATGGGTTTTATCTTGCCCTATAAAATTTATTTACACATCTACAAGTACATTATTCTTAAGAACGACTCTTAATGTACAGTTCAATAAGTTATTGACTTTAAATTGCAATTTGATCATAATGTTTGGAGTCATCAATCATTGGATGTTCTTTTCCCCACTTTTATCAGTTCATTCGCAAAATATTGAGCTTATGTAAGCTAATTGAACTTTTGGGGTGGTAAATGCAGCTTTCATTATTATTTCTCTATTAAAATGAGAGAAAATAGAGTTTATTTCACTATTGAAAAACATCTTTGAGTACCTACTGCCACGACTCATGTGTTGTGGTAAAATCCGTTTTTACTGGGTGCAGTTTTATTTATTATACTAACATTGACTTTTTACTTTCACATAAGCTTGCGTACCTTATGATTTACTTATTACTTTCACAAGCTTGCGTACCTTATGATTTACTTGAAAAACATCCCAAAAATCAATAATATTTACATAAACATTCATCACTCTTACAAATATCGAATACGCATTACAGCCGCGAAATCAAACATTACACAACAGCTTCGCCATTTCGATTTTAATTAAAAGAAGATACCCCGCGTCCCAATTCCCAGAGACAATCCCGCAAAATTCGTTCCGCGATCTGCTGATCAGCGGTCATATAACACGGGAATGGCTGTACTGTGGTTCAGGGATGCGGATTTTTGCGGAACTACTGGCCTGAGCCTTATTTCAACGCAATCAAGCTTATTTTTGAATGATCCCCGCAACACCAGCGCCACAGCTGTATCAGTTGGTATTCGAAATGAGGTATACGTTGCAGGCTGCATTCTTGGCGTCCCTTCGGTGCCATAACGGCACCGTCGTGAAATAAATCTTGCCACCCTAACGCTTCAGCCTTTCAGGATGAGGATAAAAGGTCTTTATTTTTTCTCATTGGACCCCTTTTATGTGCTGTGCGTTTTGATTGGATGGATTTTATGGGAATATAAACTGATATTCTCTTTGTTGAAGTATTGAAAAGTTGCGCTTGGGGTTTTATTTGGGTTTAATAACTCCTTTGATTTCAAATTGGAGACTTTCCTCAAGGTTGTGCCAGTATTTATTACAAAGGATGATTAATTCGTCATAACTCATGGAAAAAAGCTCTGTTTGAAGTTAACTCTGTTGTAACATTGGACATTTATTTTCCCACTTTCATTAAGCCTTTTGTATTGACCGTTTGTTCAACGTCGGCGTCACCTGAGGCCCTTTACAGCGCATCAATACTCGCGTTTGGACACCACAAAAAACGAATATTTTCATCAGTTGAGTGACATTTTAAACGCACAGTCTGTTGAGAGCAGCCAGTAACAAAGAGTTTTCACAAAGAACAATGAAGGATATACAGCGTGGATGATGATCATTCAAATTGAAAATTCAAATTATTTATTTGCAATAAGTAGGGTTTACAAAAAGGTGTTTCAAAGAGATATATGTTGTTGTTTTTGCATTCAAAATATAGGATTATTTGTAGCAACTAGCTAAAGCTCGCGGTTTTGCCCACGTAAGTATGAATTTAGGTCCCCGCACTCGTCCCCCTATTAAAAACTTATAAAATAAAAATACATTACCTCCTTTGCTTCGCGCAGTCGGGTAAAAACCACCCTATTTTTTTACAATTAAATAGATAGTTAGATAGATAGCTCAACCTACGAGTTAATACTAGTATAACATTGTCTTTACTTTATTCATGTCCCAGTTACTTACTGTAAGTTTGAAGCATAAACTTTTACATGAATTACTTTGATTGCAAATCTGTTGCGCTCAGCTAAAGAACGGTGCAACTATAGGGAGCCATGATATAGGATGAGGAAAGCATTAAAACAAACTTGCTGATCTCACCGAACTGCACGAGTCCAATCAGGCGCGCTACACGCGAGTTTAACGCAGACAAATAAATTAGAGGGCAATAGACAGCGCTCGCCGAATAGGAGGAATGTATCGAAAAATTGGACCGGCCGACTTCGCAAAAGTACGAAATTTATACTACAGTTTCACTCCCTTGCGCAGACCATTAAAACTGTCCGTCCATCCGTTTTTAGATTTAAACCAAACGGTCCGCCGTCACGAATCTAAAAAACATTTATCACTCTCGATTTTCCGCCCACGGCCACGGCCGCGTGATTCGCCCGTGTTTTTCATGGGCTGTTGGTAAGTAAACGGGCTACGGCGGGCGGGTTTATGGTAGATCCCAATCACATTATGTTACCACCCTGTATTGTTGGATGAAGTACTCTATTTTGCTTAGTAAAACTTAATAAGCTAGGTACTTACTTATGGAGCATTCCACGCGAAGCGGGCAGGTAAAAAAAGTCGATGTTTCCGATTTCAGTAATATTTGAGTATGTTCTACCTATACATATTATTGATACGTGTAACAAATATTTTTGTAATATAATGACTAGTTTAAGAGTTATGGGTCTTCGAAGTTTTCGACAACCGGTTGGCATGCAGTACTTCAAAGCCGATTATGGAGTCATAAAATTATATATTAAAATAATTAAACCACGGGATTTATTACTTCATTTAACGTGCTTTTTAACTGTATTTTTGGAAAGGAAAAAAATTTTATTTTTTCCTAAAAAAAATGCAAATTAATTTTTTTTTCTTGATTTTCACAAAGTTCGACCCTTTCGATTTTTTTTATTTAAATAGCTAATATTGTGTAGAACATTCATGCCAACTTTCAAAGTGGGCGTGGAAGTGGATTAGGAGCTAGACTGAAAATACTGCCGAAGGGTGGCGTCCAGCGCCGCGCCGCCGCGCTGCCGCGCCTGAAGCTCGCCGCCTGTGCGCGTTTAGTGAAACTGGCAAGCAAATAAAATCACTTTTGACGGAATGTTTTGTAGATTTTTAATGACACCAATACATTTTAAATACCTATTTAATACCAAAATACGTTATGGCGTATCCGCACATGCCGGGCGGCACGGCCGGTTCGGTTCGGTTCTGGGTCCTGACCTAAATTAACTGGTTGATCTGTTAATCCGGTCCACAATATCTTCTAATTACCAATAATATACGACCTTTCAAAAGACTAGATAGAATGAAAGGTCTAGTATTCATTATTATCTAAAAATTATTATGAGCCACTTAATTTCATAGGAATAGGATGCAAGCACTGACGACCGTCTGCCTCCCACATAATCGCCTTTTGTAACTCGAAAGGTATATATAACAGCTCATTCTGTTTTTGTTAGGAAATATTCACAGTTACGAGTAATGTAATTTATTTTTCACGATACGGAAAAACGCAACTTTATTTACTACTACTACTTTAATTTATAACGTATTTTAGTATTTAATAGGTATTTAAAATGTATTGGTGTCATTAAAAATCTACAAAACATTCCGTCAAAAGTGATTTTATTTGCTTGCCAGTTTCACTAAACGCGCACAGGCGGCGAGCTTCAGGCGCGGCAGCGCGGCGGCGGCGCGGCGCTGGACGCCACCCTTCGGCAGTATTTTCAGTCTAGCTCCTAATCCACTTCCACGCCCACTTTGAAAGTTGGCATGAATGTTCTACACAATATTAGCTATTTAAATAAAAAAAATATAAAAAATCGAAAGGGTCGAACTTTGTGAAAATCAAGAAAAAAAAATTAATTTGCATTTTTTTTAGGAAAAAATAAAATTTTTTTCCTTTCCAAAAATACAGTTAAAAAGCACGTTAAATGAAGTAATAAATCCCGTGGTTTAATTATTTTAATATATAATTTTATGACTCCATAATCGGCTTTGAAGTACTGCATGCCAACCGGTTGTCGAAAACTTCGAAGACCCATAACTCTTAAACTAGTCATTATATTACAAAAATATTTGTTACACGTATCAATAATATGTATAGGTAGAACATACACAAATATTACTGAAATCGGAAACATTTTACATTAATGCTTCAAATAGCTGTATATTGCGAAATTTCTGAGAAACTTTATTTTGTGGGGACTAGGGCACGCGTCTAGTTGTCCTAAATTCCTATATATTATGCCATATTTATCTGTATTTTCGTTTCATATTCATCGATATTTCTACGAACTAACCAATGTAGGCCTAGCTTTAGAGTAAAATGAGCCAATTATGCCTGTTTAATAGAATAAATTCAATTCAAATTTTAATACAGAGTAAAACTTTCTAAATAATACACGTCATCGATATTTGCATTCATGAGTAAGCGCGGATTTTTTTAAATTCTTTGGTTATTATCTCATTCATTGAATATTCCTTTATCTGTCTTTGCCCTAGTCCTTGGCAGATTAACTGACACCGAAAATTAAGTATTCACCCAAAATAAAACGAAATTCAAAGAAAACAACAAAACGGCTTAAAAATTACTTCTTTTCTTGCCTAATTTTTGTCACTGTAACCCAAAATTACCGTCCCAAAAATTAGTTACTCCTTACTCTATCCGTAAATTTGTTAAAAGCGAATAAGAGCACCTTTTAAACGGACTTAATTGGTGTATAAATGTCGTACACGTTAACTCCATTATATTAAAGAAACCCGTACAATTTTACTTTTGAGGGACGCGCATGGCAATTCCTGCTTTGACATTCATTCATCTCCATTATAGATCTGCGGAGGCGACTGGGGTACCGTAGTGATGGGCTGTGCTTACCCGAAAAGGTGGGAATTCTACGAAACCATAATTTGTTAAAAACTATTCCAGCAATTTGCCGTATTCTCGTGTGTTTTATTCTCAACTAGCTGACCCGGCGAACTCTGTTCCGCCTTAAAGGCAATAAATAAGCCATCGCAATTTTTCCTTATTTGCTCACCGTTTAGACCTACCCTGGACTACGACAAACATTTTAAAGCCAAAATCAGCTCAATCGGCCCAGCCGTTCTCGAGTTTTAATCAGACTAACGAACAGCAATTCATTTTTATTTATACAGGATGGAATTTTGTAATGCCACCTGGAGGGAAAGTACTCTTAATACTGTAGATAGAAAATTTTACTGAAAGAAAACATTCCTTTATTTTTGAAAAGAAAGAGAACTGCATTCAAAGATTTTTGAAAATTCTCTACCATAGGCATAGGTACCATACAATTTCCTGTACATAATTAAAATAATTTAAGATTTCATGGTTTTCCTTTCATTTGATTTATCAAGTTTCTTAGAGAGATTTCATCCCTTTACTTTACCCTAGTGATCGATGCAATAAAATACAGGTGTAATTTTTAACAGATTTTAGTTGGTTCGAATCCCGGGTTGTAGCAAGCAAATTTTTGGAAATCTTTGAATGCAGTTCTATTTCTTTTCAAAAATAAAGGAATGTTTTCTTTGAGAAAAAATTTCTTTCCAAAATATTAAGAGCACTTTCCCTCCAGGTGGCATTATAAAATTCCACCCTGTATAGATATATTAGGTATTGTTTCCATTCCTAAAATTTAAGCGTGAATTTTGACCGAATATAATAACGGTTAAAAGTAATTCTTCGAACCCATGAGCGTTTAGGGTTACACGAAAGTCTAAAAATGGCATAGTCATCCCTTTAGTTACTAGGTTAGAATATTTCGACCAAACCTGAAATCAATTTACTTGGAAACTTGGAATAGACGTAATTGGATAATGGTATTAATATATACCTTCTTTACTAAATCCTGGAATTCATATTTCGAAAGCTAGCTATGCGTAGCTAGCAGTCAAATATGCTAAAGCCCAAATATTTTATTTTCATTCCTTATTTTAGTTACATTGTTTTAACATCCCTTTTTAAGGGGTCATAAAAGGGTGAAATAGCGCATCACTATTGGGGTGGACCAACGGGTCCCTAGCGAGTTTCCCCTTACTAGTCAACGTGGTAATGAGCGAGTGTGGTCTGTGGACATACCTGTGTTAGTTGCCAGTTCGTTATGCTTACGGCCTTAACTAAACGTTGCAGATGTGAGGGTTGCTAACTTTTGTGGCTCACTTTTTTCAATTAGTCGGATGGTTTAGTACAGAAATGGATGCGCCTAATAGCTTTCGTAATTACGAAAATTGTTAATACTCTAACAATGTTGCAACGTTTGAAATTGCGTCAAACTCATACGGAAGTTTTTTTTATGCACAACAAGCCAGTTATTTGACCACAATCGCACCTGATGTTAAGTGGGATGCAGTCTAGGATGGTACTTACATATCGCACCCTTAGAATGAAAGTGACCGAATCCAAAAAATGCAATTTGTGGTAAATGAACAAGAAAGTCTTTAAAAAAGTGTAGTCTTGAATACATTTTACTATATCTCTTTCGTGTTCTGTCGCATTTGATTGATTTTAAGTAGATTTATTGATTAATCTTTTGAGTTAACATTGGCAGAGTATTTTTTGTAATTATACTTTATTTAGTATATATTTTGACTTAAAATATAAAGTACTTCTAAATTAAGTCACTTTATTACAAAATACTTTTGAAACTGATGACATTTTTTATTAATTAAGTCTATTTATGACGCATATTGCAAATGAATCTGTTGACATAAGTCATTACTATACTGAATGTTATGTGAATATAAGGTAGTGAACATGGGCGTAGCCACGGTGGGGCAGGGTGGGGCAAGTGCTCTAACCTGTCAGGTACCTAACCAAACCTAAAAAAATAATTATCTAGGTACTAACTACAATACGATGTACACTACCTACCAACTACTTTTTTATTTTTTTTATTTTATTTTTTATTTTATTTATTTGGTTTACCAATAATTGTTACACCAATGCTTACAAAAAATTAGATAACAATAACTTAGAACTAAGTGCACAATAATAGTACGGTAAACACTGCATGCATGAAAGATTGACACGGTACACTTTTAAAGGTGTATATAATAAATATATATATAATATTAAAAAAGTGAGGCTCATCAACATTAATTTAGATGATGAAGTTGGTATTTAAGCCTGTTCAAAGAGGTGCAAAAAATATCTATATCCCCATTAATATTGTTATTAAGCTTACAGAGCCTCGGGACTGGTGAGTTAAAGCCCAGTACCGTCTTACGGAAAGGAGGATATAGAAAATTAATGGGATTTCTGGGATACCTTTTTTTGGGTGAAAGATTTCTTGGTGTAGTTAGGTGAGCAATAAGAGTGTTGGATAATTCGAATTACACATTCAGATATTGGGTGCTATAAGGTAGCCTTTTTGTATGAAAAAAACTAACCGAGGTATAGCCCAAGGGTATAGTTTGCTTCTTAGTCGTTCGTTTCAGCCGAATGACGTTTACTTATTATTATTATTACTTATTGCTGGACAAAGGCCTATTCCAAAGATTTCCAAAACGACCGGTCCTGCGCCGCCCGCATAGGCACCTCCCGCGACCTTCACCAGATCGTCGATCCACCTAGTGGAGGGCCTGCCACTACGTCTTCCAACTCGTGGTCGCCACTCGAGAACTTTTTTGCCCCAGCGGCTCATCAACTCTGTGAGCTATGTACCCCGCCCACTGCCACATGATTTTGACTGCCACTGCGGCATTTCGGACGTGAGAATATTGCGAAGCTTCCCGAACTCAGCCCAGCCTCAGCTCAGACCTCTTTCTCGAAGTTGGACCTACCTAACTGGATTGTCCCAGGTACACTTAATTGTCAACAACTTTGAGTGTAGTCTCCAACTTTCAGAGGTATGGGTTACAACACGGATATTTGACATGATTTTTGTCTTGTCCATGTTCATTTTAAGAACCATTTGTTGCGAAGCTCTTCATCCATCGAGAAGCCATCGAGCATGACTACGATATCTTCCGCGAATCCAATGAAGGTGATGAAGTCTTCGCTCTGCCCAGCGTTCATCCAGCTCCAAAACCCCGAAAGCTTTTATCTCGAATTGCAAAATCTTTTATCTCGAAATCTTTTCAAATGCCTAGGAGACTACGGAAATGTGGACGAATGCAATGACAGGTTCGTGGGAATTGTCCAAACGACTGGGTCTAAGTTCTTTAAAACCCGTCGTTCAAAAGGAATCAAAAAGATCTCTGACCTCACCAATAAACTTATGGAAGAGACAAGAAACTTGGTTCTGCAAGTATACTCAACTCGCGACCTACGCCAATTTGATACAGACCCAATTAAAGAGGCGACTGAGCGTAACAAGGGCTCTATAGCAAGAGATCTGTCTGTTGGCCAAAGCCAACTGACCAAGCTGAAGACCGAGGATGGCAGAGTCATCTCGTCGGGGCCTGAGATATTGGAAGAGGTTGAGGTTCTACGGAAAATTATCACGAGTGTACGCACACCTGATCACAAATCTAGCCGAAGACCCAAGAGCTAGATTGACCCGACACTATAAGATATCTCGGACGTCAGTCTGTGCGAGATTAGAATGGCTCTCAAACACCTGAAAAACAACAAGGTACAGGGTGATGATGGAATCACGGCTGAGCTTCTGAAAGCAGGTGGAGCGCCGGCACTAAAGGCTCTTCAGAAGCTGTTTGACTCCGTCATCCCCGAGGGAAAAAAAGCTCCCTGTCTTTGTTTTCATTATCAGTTTACATGTTTGGAGGTGTTATTCCCATCAAACTAAACATATCTTGAACTAACTCATGTTGATGTTATTTTGACTATAGAGTAAGAGCTAGTGAACGCCAGACCTACGTCATTTTATAAAAGCTGAAAGTTTGTCAGCGTATGCTCCCAATATAGGATATATTATAAAATCTGATTTTTTATGTAATAATATTTTGGCAATAATTAGAAATATTTTCCCCAACACTCACACAGTTTTGACAGTTCCAACTCCTTGCCAGACAGTTTTTTAGGGTAGCTCTAAAGCTCCCAAAGCCACGATGACCCAAACTTCATAATTCACCAACATTATAACCTATATTGGGAGCATACGCTGACAAACTTTCAGCTTTTATAAAATGACGTAGGTCTGGCGTTCACTAGCTCTTAGTTTACTAGTAAACTTGTGAAGTAAAGTCTGAAACAACACAACTTATTAAACTCTTAAGTACATAAATTTATGCATATCTTAAACAAATTTTATATTAAAGCGACATATTCCAAAAATATGTTAATCGGTCCTTTTTATTTTTTCTTCTACACAGGCGCAATATCAAAAATAACAAAACTAAATTAGGTTAGTTCAGTCATAAATAGTCCTATTCGTAAAAGTGTCGTGTATCCTTCATTTATATTTTTAACTAAACAGACAGAATCCATAAATGAACACTGAATACTCTAACATATTTAGTTTAAATACAGACCTATTTATTAAAAGGTCACTTTATGACAAAAAAATGATGAACTTACCTTTACAGTATTTTTGTAATAAACGGATACAATTCGAGATCCGCCGATTTTTTACACGTACACTCGCAAGCACCGCCGACGTAAAACTAGTTCTGCCTCTTTCACACAATATGCATACATGAAAAGCGGGACAAGTGAAAGAGACCGAAGTATGCGTTGCTCTGCCTTTACTAAGAGATAGGTCACTTTATCTATACAGGGATATAGAGCATGCTTTATAAGGTCAGTTTATGGTGAAATCGAGAGTAACAGGAATTTTGAGTTAAGTCACTTTCATTCTAAGGGTGCGATATTATCTACCCTGTTAAGTGCCTTTTCACTGTCGCCTTGAAAAGGCCCGGATTATAGTTAAATTGTTTTTGATCTAGGCTGCACCATTTATACACTCATATTTTACTCAATTAGTTTACTTCTTGAAAATATGCTGGCTTCATGAGCGTAAGTCATATTAATAAAAAATATATTTTATACTTACGCTTCTCTATCCATCCAATATAGGTAGGTACTCTTGTGATGATACTGCAGTCCAGAATCTCGTAATAGACCAATTCACAGCGATATTGAAAATTACTCCGATCCTTAACTTGATAATGTCCATTTGATTTCTGCTGGTAATTGTGCATAAAAGATCGAGTGCTTATTCTGTAAAACAATATCGATATCTTCTGCTCTACTGATAGACATAATATAGCTTTCTCTTTTCTTTTGCTTTGGGTGGAAAAAGGTTTTCAGAATACACCCGCGTCAACGACCAAAATAGCTCGATGCATTCGATGTCAAATAAACGTCATCGAATAAAATCGAATCGGATTTAATATGATCAACTTGTTGCCGATCTCATTGGCAGCTCATTACGTGGACTCCATTTTAGATGAGAAAGGAATGTAATTAAGTTTTAATTGCTATTTATTTCACATCAACTGCAGATGTGTTTTACTTCATTGGTTTACGACCTTTTAATGTCGCGATGGAAGGATTTAACAGTTCGATTGTTTTGTGGACTGTGCTTTTGGATTCGATTCGAAATTCATATCTGAGATTAGTGTGCATTTGGATTAGATTTGTGCTGAATTGAGTAAAATCCTTATTAGAAATTAACTATTTTCACTCATCATAATATTATTTTGTTTCTTATCATATTAATGGAATAATAATAAAGAGAAATTAGATGTTACGTTAAAATTTATTTCATAAATTGCATAGTCTACAGAATTTAATGTTTTATTCGTGCAAATTTTCCCTACCTCAGCTAAACATTATAATATTTGAAACTTCAATAAGTTCAAAGTTAATGGATATATTAATTTACTGCCTTGGGAAAGGAGTTTCCACGATTTTCATTATCAGAAGTAAACATTCTTAGAATTATACTAAACATTTTTTTTCTTACCACGAAATATTGCGTATGAATTTTACTTGGGAAATTAACAGGTGCAAATTAATATTGATGATATAGAAATTATAAAGTTTTTTTGATCCATCAACTTTTGTGTTAATTATTATTACGAGTAGGTACTACTATGCGTCTATAAAATGAGTGCGCTTTGAAACCTTATATTGATACTTTGGGTATACATAGTATTATTTAAGTCAATAGCAAAATTAGGTACTTAATATTAAGTGATTCATAATTTACATTAAAAGCGGTTAAGCAAGCCAGCCATAGTATAGGGGAAGGGGGGGCATAGTGGAGTACTTAACTTCAATCGAAAAAATAAAAGGAACCAGATAAGTTACGAAGACTAGTTTTAATCGAAATGATACTACAAGTATTGTATTTATAGATAACTCTAAAAAAATTTACGAATTATTAACTATTTTGGCATAAAATAAGTTTTTTTTGTAGTCTATAATTTTCCGCTTTGCCCTTATCACAAGGGTAAAGTGGAATTGCACTTTGGGCAAAGTGAAAAAGGCACTTATTAAGCGTTTATCTACTGTATTTGAGCATTTTGCTAATGAGGTCAATTAAATGAAATAACATAAACAACTTATTTAGTAATTGGGAACTGCTTTAGGCCATAAAAAACCTTGTCCCTTACTATTGCAAGATCATATATTTTTTGCTCCAGTTTTTTTGAAAAATACTGGACGAAACCTATCAATCTTCTTCGATGCATCACCAGATTTCAAATGACAATGAAGAGTTCCAATTAGGATACCAAATTTTTTGATGCCGAACTAATCGTAGTAATTAAGACTCGCTTCCTCCATCGCTCTTCTCATTTGATCTTCTCTCCATGAGCCTTGGTTCGTTTTACTTTTGTAATAATTATGAACCATCTGAAAAAACAAATTAAATATTTCTATGTGGGAATCATTCCACTTTGCCCCCTTGTAATTTTTTCCACTTTGCCTTTTTGATAATAATTACAGTTTTCAATTGATAACTAAGAAAGTATTAAAATTTGTTTAATCTACAAAATGTCAAAGGAATCTATGATAAACGGATATTAGATTTAAATAATAAAAATACCATCACTACTCACTTTTCACAATAATATCCAGTCTCCAAAATCCTTGAATTTCGTAAGAAACTCACTCGATCTACATCGCGCAGTCATGTAGCCTGCTCGGTGGCGCTAGCCGGACTGATTTTGGTCAATGACCTTGGTCGGCCCTGTGCTTGGCTTACGTGAAGCACGAGTGCCGTTGGGTGAAAGAGTGTTGGTAAAATCAAATTTTTCGCTTTGCCCACCCCTTCCACTATGCCCCCCTCTCCCCTAAATGAAAAATGCAGTTAATTTTATAAAGAAAGAGGAATATTCGCAAACAAACATGGCGTGACTGTAACTCATGAGAGACCCTTAAACCTACGAGAACAAGAAATGAAAATGCTTACGTAATTTTTTTAATGGTTTAATTGTCGTTTGTTTTAATGCATTATATATTTAAATAAGTTTAATAACAAAAGTTTTAGTAAGTATGTATAAATAGCCTTACTCTATTAGTATGACTGTAGGTATCGACAGAATAGGTATGGTGTTCATTGGTTATATGTATTTCAATATTTAAATAAATTTATACATATAAAATTACCATCATAACTTTTATACTTGTCTAAATATCGCGATGATTCTGAGAGGCCGGCTTCGACTAGATATTAAATAATTTGTACGCTTTATACTAAATTGGTGTCATACCTTTCAGTTGTTTATAGATTTATATTTTAGGTTATAGGACAAACTGGGTCATTTGACTAACCAAATTACCAAAGTAATCAAAATTTCTAAATTTAGTGACGAGAGGCAAATTAGGTGGGTACTTTAGGATCAAAGGGAAGGATTTAATTTATTTACCATAATTATAATAGGTAGGATATAATTATTGCTTGTTATATTCAATTTCAAGCCGGACTCTTCAAAATCAAACCTCAATGCATACCATCTACGTATAAAAATATCAATTTCAGATATCTATCGAAACAAATGCCTTTAAATAAGTTTTCAGAAATGAACTTACAAAAATAGCCAATAAAACTGTATTTATATTTTGTACCCCTTCCCATCAGAGCAACTGGTTTATAATTATTGTTTCTATATAATATTTCATGCTATGTATGTAGGTAAATGTCTTAAGCACATGATACATAAGTCAAAAAGGTTTATTTCTCTAATATAGTACAACTAATAGGTAAGCTATAACAATGTTTCGAATAAAATTAACGACATTATAGTATTTGAAGTTAGTAATCTATATTGCTCATATTTGTACAAAGTTTTCATCAAGTATTGGTGTTTTAATTCAGAAAATATACAAATGTACTATACAAATACACAATGATTATTATTAATTTAGTACACGTTATCTCTTAAAGATTTTTCACAAGCAACTTACAATATTGAGTACCCATATTTGAAAGGAACTAATAAACAAAACAGTACATTGATCCTGTGATCACCTATGCTATGAAAAAAATGGAGTCTAGCTCCTGGACTATTTAGGACAAAATCAATCTATTAACTTGGCCATCGCATGAAAACACGTGTAAATTAAATTATTTAGTGCGATGGCCAAGTCAATAATTTATGTAAAACGTTAAAGATTTCCTGGCCTGGACTTGGTATTACATGGATCTCACAACTTTTTACCGTAGAACAACTGAGTTGCGAGACTTGGTTTTTTGACAAGTATTGTTTTTGATGGGATTATAACTTGCAGTCGACAGCACATCAGACTATACATTTTTGTTGCAAAATAGCACCTAATACAACCACTTAAGATGCCACAGTGTATAGGTTGATGTGCTGCCATCGAACATACATATTTTGAGCATCCATACAGATGACAACGTCATACAATGATTAACACTATTTTGTCCTGTTACGTCCACCTCAATAAATACACGGCCAAATACTGAAACGTTGCTTAAATCCAATATATTTTTAAAATTTTCTTCAAAAAGATCAACATGACCATTGACCAAAGAAAAAAATATTTGCATCTGTACTTTGCAGACACACATTTCCACTACAGTCTAAAAGACGTTATATTAATAACAGGTGATGTCGTAAAGTCGTTTAAGTACCTACCTACATATCGTTTCAGTATACGGCCGTTAACCTGACCAATTGATTTAAGTACAAAATCGAGAACAGCGTCTTTATTCATGTCTTTATTCGCAATTTCATCATATTTACACGTTTATTTACAAAGCTATCACATATTACAATTTCAATCGTATCACTATTTACATTATTGCATATTCAATGTTCCTTGTCGTGTTGACAATACACTTTTCAGTTTATACATGTAACGCGCCAAAGAATATATCTGCGACATTGTCCTTTGCGCAAAACTTTTGTTAGACGTACACTATGTGTGGTTTCTCCGGCGTTCTATGATGTGGGATAGTTTCGTACGCAAATTGTTGGTAGATGTGTTCTTCACTGTCCTCTTGGTAGTACGGGTTCTTATCTACACTATGCCACGGGGGGTTTAACGAATGGAAGTTATTTGTCACAGACGAACCGATCATCAGGTACCGGTCCACGTCTCTCTTGTTCTCTTGCTCCCTACTCCTCGTTGAATAACCTAAACCGTTACTCAACTTTGACACGTCACCGTTCAACATGACACTCGTCATCACTTGCTTCGACTTATCTCCTTTGCACTTCTTCAAAGGTCCCATAAAATATAAAACTCCACCAACCACACTTATAACGATACTCACAGTTAGCACCACAACCGCCACTATCACCCACCCATTTGAGCACCCAAATTCCGATTCGGGAACCTGGATAAATATCATCTCCTTCAAGTGTTCTGGAGCTGAACACCTCACGTCCTCATAGTCTATTTTTAGAATCGTACTTGCGTTTCCAGATTTTCTATGGCTTATTTCACTTTCTCTCGCAAGCTTCCAAAGCCACAATATCGAACAATTGCAGACGTACGGATTACCAGAGATCTCTAATTCTTGCAGTCTATCAATCGGGAAGTGAGACGCTTCTAGCGTTTCTAAAGCATTGTTCCTCATGTAAATGTGAGTCAGCTTAGGATTGCCATGAAACAGTCTCGGGGGAACTTCACTTACTTTAACATTTTCGTTCATCCATATCTTCTGTAGATTTATGTTGTCGACAAAAGCTTTCGAATCGATTTTATCTAGTTCGTAAAGTCTGCTCAGATGTAAATGCTTCAAATGGAACAGACTTTGAAACGAGAGAGCTGTTACGTTTTGAAAAAAGTTGCCACTGAGATATAAATGCGACAAGTTTGATAGTTTCGACAGTGCAGATGTGGGAATCGTCGTCATGTTATTATCACTCAGATCTAAGTGCCTCAGAGAAGGCAATCTGTGGAATCCTAGTTGGTCCACGTTATCAATAATATTGCTATTCAAATCTAAATTCTTCAATTCCTTCAAATATGGTATCCCATGTTTGGAAACTTGCTGTATTAAATTTTCTGATAAATCTAAATATTCTAAATGAACGACGAATAAAAGATTAGCCGACGGTATATCCAATATGGAATTATTCTTCAGCGATAAGATCTTCAATGCCGTCAGGGGTTCGAATGTGTTCGCTTCGAAGCTAACCAGCTTATTGTTAGATAAATCGAGCTTTTCCAGTACAGATAAAGCTTTGAAGGTCTGTGCGTGAATATTTGATATTTCGTTATCGGACAAGTCTAAGTCGACGAGTCCCTTCAGTCCAATAAACGTATCCTTATCTAGGCGCTTGAGGAAATTGTGGCTGACATTGAGATGCGTCATCTCCTGGTTGTTCTCAAAGTTTTTACTACCTAAGTCTTGAATTTTGTTGTAGGAGATGTCTAGGATGGTGAGCTGGGTGTAGAAGCCGAATGTGTAGAGGAGGTTGTCGATGGCGTTGTGCGTGAGGTTGATGTGGGTGGCCTCTGGGTTGAGTTGTATGGGGACGATCTCGAGGCTGGCGTTGGCGCAGGAGGCGGCGCGCAGAGTGTCGTCGCAGGCGCATCGCGCGGGGCAGAGCGTGCGCGCCGCGACGCCCCACGCGCAGGCCACCACCACCACCCACCAGCGCCACTTCGCTACGCTGCGTGAGCCCATAACATCTCATGTATACGCCACCGGTTACCTGAAACACAAAAACAATCTATTAGCAACACGATTAAATCGACCACTGAAGTAATAAAGGCACCGCAAATAACAACCTATTGTTCTTTTCCTATCTGCGCAAATAAATTGTATATAAAGAAAATTAAGTTCAAATGTACGAATACAATACAATCTCGCAAGGCGAAGCTGGAAACAAAATCTCGTTGCCACGGAATAGATGGAATCCAGTTTATTTTTCCAGTAATTTATTGTTATCATAAAATCCGGACGCTCCCTAAGGGTACATCGCCCTAGACCGCGGGAGAGGCAAGTAAAAATACACAACATTATCGCTCGACAAAATCTTAATATAATTTCTGGCGAAAACTGCAGATAACAAATGTGCCTCTCCGCAATTTGTATGAGGGGGAATGGAATTGTTTGATCCAAATTAGGCCGATAAGAGACGTGCTACGGCGGCGAAATGGTTGCTTGGCCACAAAAACTTTTTTATTATCTTACGAGGCCTATCGCATAAGGCAACAAGCTAACTTGAGGAAAACACTAATGGCGGTTGGCTTTGATCATTAATATTGCACGCGGCGCTCTTGTTTCAGGCACGCAGATGGAAAGCTGATTAATTCACCTCGATTCGGTATTCGGATATTTACCCCATCAAGACAAATGTGAGGGAACGGGGAAGCAGCGGCTAGCACCGGCACCGCTAATCCTCGTGCCTGAACGACTCCTCAACAATGCCTTCCCAAATGTTCGTCAATTTAACAAAGGAGCGTTTGGTACTTTAAATTAAATGTTCGGCTTTACAATTCGACAGAATGTATAATGAATAGCACCGTAACATCTGTTAACGAAGGCGAACGATCTCGAAAGTTTTCACGCGCGGGAATAACTAATTGCGAAGGTTGGAATTCAATTTATGGCCTCTAGTGCGCCTCCCGGGAGATCACGCCATGCTAAAGTATTAATAATGCAAAACAGTGTCACGGAAAGTTTTTGATTCGAAATGCAAATTAAATTAGGAAACAAAGTTGTGATTGTTGAGCTGGTTCTGCCGCTTTGTCATTTATTGTCGGCTGTATTATGCTAACCGGTTTACAAACAACCATTTGTGTAGCAAACGAAAATTTAGATATGAAATAAAATTATCTGATGTTACAAGATGTTAACTTGTAAGAGCTTGTGAATAAGTGAAGAGTTTGTGTGGAGATAACGCTGTCTAACAAATTGTTTGATGTTAATGAACAGCGAGACAACTCGTGGATTGTTAAGCGTTTAGCTCCCAAAAGGCAGCGAATGTAAGGATGCAAGAATACGACTCCCTCCGTAACTGGATACGAAACATGAATGGATTACGCAGCCTGCCTGAATTACAGAAACCATACGTATACACACTCGATACACATCAGACGTCCCGTATTAGACCGGATTAATTCTATTACATTCCAAACGTATTCTGGATCACGAAGCAAAAGATAGGCAAGTTAATCATACTGAGGGGTGCTTACAAAATAATGATGAAAATCTGATCTTTCGCGCGAACTGCCTTTAAAGATTACTTCACAGAATTAGTATTCATACGATTTCTTTCGAATCCGAAAGGTTCTCTTAGCTAGATGAACCTGACTCGTTAAGTCTAAATTAATTGAATACTTTGAAATGCTCTTACGCTGTAAGTAGGTTGAGTTCAATCACGAGTAATTTAAAGGTATCGAGGATTTCTAAGCCCAACTTTAAAAAAGTAATTTGCGTTTTCAAATACTCGTATCCTCTATTCAAATGAAATGCAAATAGAATTAAGATTCAAAAGTCACCCCTAAAAGTTACATACAAGCTTAAAATGTCAAAGGCAGAAACGTTTTACGTAGTAATCAGGCTGTGATGACTCAAACAACATCACCTGTCAAAATATTTACGCTAGGCAATGCTTAGATTACCGCGGTCGGAAACGCCTATGAAAAGATGAGAAAGAGTCGGGGCACGCCCTCCATTTCCGAGCCTAAACTGCTCTGGCCGGCACTCTTTTGTCTTTTAATTTCCTGTCCGCGAGAGTGCGCTCCCATCGTGAATTTTGCTTTCGTGAGCTTCGTTAACTTGTATCGGCCTTTGTTGTTGCCTATTGAACTTTTCCATTACCGACGTCATCGATTGAAACCGCTAAATTCGTTGGAAAATTCTTGTCGCTGAAATCGCTGCCCTCAAAAATGAACAGCGGCCAACGACGCTCGTCCCGTTTCGCTTTCATAAAACCCAGTATGTTTTCAGCTTTTCGTTTTGTTTTCGCCCCGGTGAAGCTCTTCAAATGGAAATTAAATATTTCTTTATTGAAAAGTTTGAGTGTTATACCGTTTGGATGCGGGATTTGTAATTGTAACAGACTTTTGTTTTGTTTGTGAGTGACTGGCTAATGTTATTTTGAATAACAGGAAACTTTTTGCCGTCTCTGCTTTGTTCTTTTTTCGGGGTATTAGTTCGGAATGAACTTTAATTTGTTACTCGTGCATATTTAATGTTGAAATGGCGCCCCTAATTATGCCATAGCACCTAAACACCACGAGGTGGAGGGTCGTAATTTATTATTACAGTTTCCGCGACCAAATTCAATATCAAAGGGCCTGGAACCTTTCGTATTATTAACGGGCAACGTCATCGGCCCCATTTAAATTATTATCAAAACTATCCAGTTAGTTCGGCCTAATTGTGGACAACCGGGTTCGGGCGCACTAAAGTTATCACGGTGTTAATACAACTTGAGACGTTACTAACACAAAGGAGGGTTTACGAGGGGAGCCAAGACAATAAAACCAGTGTAAAAGTCGGCTAACCGCTTCTCGCGCTCTCCCCAAGAAAACATAGTGGCCCTCTCGCTTTTATGAGTTGCTTAAGTTGTGCGCTGCTGTTTTTAAAATAGTCGAATCTTAAGCCGAAAAGTTTTATGTTGAAAGTATTGAAATAGATAATTTTATCGGCGCATATGTCTCTTGACTGTAAAAGGCCCGAAGTTTGGTAAACATAAAGGTATATTCATATTTGAGGGGCGTGCGCGGAATTTCAGGCGACGTGTTTCATTTGTAAGTTTTCCAGAGAGACCTCCGATCGTGCTAGCCTATGCTTTGCTATATTGAAGTAAGTACTTTGCTATGTAAAGTGCATAGCCTAAATATGTATTTGCATCAGCAGAGTCTCATACAAATGTCATAATAAATGTACACCAAACAATAATACACATTCCGCCCACACCACGTGGAAAAACGGAGAACTCACGGAGTCAAAATTGGTTTTCTCCTAAGTACTATAGAATAGAATATGCTCTAATAAGAGCTATCTAAAAGAACATATTTTTGTACATAGCCTCTCCCACGCACGACCTCATAATGTGAATATACCTTTAACAGTGATGGTGAGGGCCAGTAAGGAGCATAATGAGAAAACTTACTCGGCAACTGAGGAGCCCGATAGTGCCCGGAGCAAAAAGCAAGAGCGACTGCCGTTGATTCGATTTCCAGTTCGCAACTACACGTTGTATTACAAGAACGTAGCTAGTTTTTCTTCCACTTCACTGCAATGGAGTTAGCATGCGGGTTTGGCCAAATTGGTAAAAGTAGTTATCGAGTTTTCTTTCGATTTTGGTATAATTAGCTGGACCAGCGTAATGTGGCAGACATTCTAGATCTAGAGTAAAGAAGTCCAGGTCTAAATACTTATAGAAAAGAAATGTCTTTCTATTTTTTAATCACGTTTGTACACCGAATAAAAGGCTCATAAATAAACTTCTATTGTGCAATTTCAAATAGGCCTTTATTGCGATAGTTAGCATTTATAACAACTCTACCTAGAATGTATAAATTTTCCTGCATCCTATTAAATTTTCAATCGTGGTTTCAAAAGATTTTTGATTCCCCGAAGAATTTAAAAATCTTCCTTTAGTTATCTAGTTATCACAATACTTGTGTTATTGAAATCATATAATAATATATTACATTATTAAATTAACCTCTATCATCAAACAAAAACAACATCAACATCATGTCCAAAAAATGTACATTTTTGTTATCAACCAACTACATCACATTCAAAACAACAAACATTAAATTAATATAAAAGCCTATGACATCACCGAACATCCCTCGACAGCATTTTATTGCTAATAAGCACGTACTAATTATGGTCAAAATGGCTGTAATTTATAGTAGTTTTTAGGAAGCAAATGATTTCGCGAACGCTTTTATTGCGCCAGACGGCGGAATTGCGGGTGGGTTTTAATTACCTGAACATTAATTCGGACAAACGATGATTAGTTACGTATCCGCACCCTAATCGACGACAGGTGAGGAAGAAAAGACAGTCTTGAGTCCACAATACCAGCGAATCGAGACACAATAGAAATCAATTGTTACCGCGGTCTCATGCGACCACTTAGGGTTCCACGAGATAAATTCTAACGAGTAACATAAAGAAATAGAGCCTCACACACAATAAGATTCCGCTTATCAAGCTATTTATTTGCATAGCATTTGTAATATAAAAAAAAATATCTGAAGGTTATTGAGTTAATTATCTAATTTATGACTTAACAAAGAATATAAAACTTTAACAAACTATCCTTTTCCCGCATCGTTCTAGAGAAGTCGCATCCTGACGATATGACCGCCTGAACGTGCCGTTGAAATTCTTGAAAACAGTCTTATTCCTGAGAAAATGCATAATGTTGCTCTATTGGAGATTATTTTGCTGTTCTCGTTATACTGCGGCACCAAACAAATTTTAATATCCAGGGAGCCCACCTGCCAATAGTTTCGCGCCGTTCGCTATTGATTTTGCAATCAAACGCCTATTAGAGATCGCCAGCCACTTCAAAGCGTTTATATAACTTGATTTATTAATTTCAGGGCAGCTGAATTGAGGTGCTATATGGCTACGTATTGGTCCTTTATGCATGCATCACTGGCATTCGTGTGTTATCAACGAAAATAAATAATAACCTCGACAGAGTATAAAAAGAAAATATTAAAAGGTAACAAAGAAAGTGCATCAAACAACACCTTACTTTAAACCACAAAAACGTAGGTTAACTATGTCAAACTTTGTGTCCTCCTATTACTTTAATGATTAACGTTAACCCAAGAACAGAGCGAAATGCCAGTCGTTACGCTCACAATAAGAACGTCGCCACAAAATAACTCAGCGAAGATACATACCAGCGGAGAAAAAGGAACTTAGCGAACAAAACGTCTACACAATCCCATTTTCTCTTTCACCGGGTCTTAGTGAATCAGGGTCTGTATGGGCGCCTTTATAAACGCAATAATGAGGAGTGCCAAGGCGGCATTCAAGCGTGCCCTACCTAAGGAGAGGCGCCGATGAATCGCCCATGAGCTGAGAACAAAACTTGCCACTTGGCTCCTAATGGCAAGCGGCCGCCGCCTGCGCTGCGTCAAAGCGCTTAAAGCGCTACCCGACTTGCTTTGACTCCGCCGTGGTTTGGCGAGCCGGGCGATTGAAAGCCCTCCCGATTACACACCACTAACATTACTACTCAACTGTCTTTCGAGCGGTGCGCTTAAGCAAATCTGTCGGTAACATAATAAGATTTCCTTGTCATACCCTTTACCCTTTACCCTTTTACATAGCCGCGTCACGACCAAGTTTGCTTTACAAAGTATGCCATTATTCCCAAGTGCTTTCAGGAATAGAAGTTAGTTCGCCACTGCATCCATAGTAGTCTAGACCGCACGTCTGCGCTCGCAGACATTCCGAAACTTTGGCTACCACAAATAAAAGCAGGTTTGTTATTAAAAGTGAAATTGAGTGTGTTGTAAAATTAAAAGTAGTCATTTGCATTATTGTGAGAGAGATGAGGTTGCGGGGGAGTTTAGGGAGGTAGCATTGGAGCTGCAAATGAGGTGCTTATGCCGGTGATATCGCGCGGATCGCTGTCTAAGCCCGCAAAATGGTCTTAGCCCAAATGAAGACGCGCGCTCGTCTAAGGAATACTGCAAAATTAGTCAATCCTATCGCGGCAATCTCTAGTGGAGTCGGTGAGGCTGAATAATGAAATAGCTCGTTCAGTCGGCGAATAGGCGATATCGACAGGGCGGGCCATTGGAACGCGATCGCGGGCCAGGCGAAAATCCCACGGATTCCGTGTGAGGTATCTGGCGGCTCTTTTAGGGTTATTAAACGGAGTGGGTTTTAGGGAAATGAGTCGGGAAATAAATCTGCTTACCCCCAGGATGAAAAAATCAGTGTTTTCGTTAAATAAAGTGCGCTCCGCGGGATAAGTTGGATGGGCTCATATATCGTCCTCATTGGATCCCAGTGAGGGCGCTAAACCACTATTTGGACTGATAAGAATCTTCGCCCCTGTTCGAATTGCCAATAAGGATAATGGAAAAAGTGGCTGTAACCGTTGTACCTACTATCGTTCTATATCTAGGGTACACTATTTAGTTATCTTTCAAAACGGCTTTATTAAGAAGGATATCTTGAACATGCAAACTTACGATATTGTAATCACATTAGGTGAATAAATTATGTAGAACTGTCAGTGAATTTCTTCACTGTATCGTCTTTTCAAACAATAATAAATTCCTATTCAAAATTGAGCAACAGATCAGCAGGAAAAATATTCTTTTTAAAATATTATTGTGAATAGATATCGAAATATTGCAGCAAACTTGAATTTCTCGGGCGAACTGACGTATTCATCCCTCCCCCGGTGTTTTATTAAAGGTGAATACAAAACGCCCGATATTCACAAAGACCGCGTCCGCGACTAAACCCACCTACGGTTCCCGAAGCGTGGCAGAATCCACCGTCTCACTTCTTATTCTGCGCTGCAGCGTAAGGATGTGCGGATATCGATATATCGATGTTAATAACAATTTTTGAAACTGTATTTTTTTAAGTACGTTGTGGTAGAGTAAATCCCAATTAATAAGGAGCAAAGCAACAGCAACTTAGTAGCTTTACAGAATCTTGATGCCGCTCAATATACCTAAGTTGATACCTATGATTAGGGGCTTAAACCTGGGTTGCAATGATTCATGATTGCAATACCAAATCTGATTGCAGTCTTGTTTGTAATATTTCTGCTATAAATGCTATAACTATCATAATGAATGCTTTACGAAAAATGCGTTTTTGCTCACAGTTAACTTTTTTACATCATGTAAACAAATATCGAATAATTTATTTATCGATATTTGCACTGACATCACCACAAGGGATTCCCGTAACGTATTCCGTTCAGGATGGGGTCCACGGCACGGCGCGCGGGGGTAATGCGTTTTATAAATGAATGAACGAATGAATGGGAGGATTTCATTCCCTACCAACCATTGCTTTGGCGAAGTGCACGTTCATTTCGCTTTGGGCCTGACTGCTTGCCGATAAAAACTAACTTTTTAATTACACAGCCTTTTTATTCGGCTCTGAGCGTCTGGTGCTTTGCATGATTATGTTTTTTCTTCAGAATCCGTTTTAAAGAAACAGATAAATTATGATGTAGCTTGGTGACTAGGCTTGGATTTATTTCGCAGGTTTGTGCGAAATTTTAAATATAATCACTATCCATTTATTTCGATATTTGTATTTTTTTAACTTAGTACAGACTGACATAATAATATAATGGCTTTTACCCCTACCCCATAGCAGGTGGTGGTTCTAGGCTCATAAACACTGGCACAAGGGAACTTTAACTATCAATACGATAAAAAAGTATGTAGGTATACAAAATTGTCGCGACAAAAACTGAAGACTGTGGCAACTTACGAGTATTTAGTTGTAATAGTACTTGGCGGTTTTGCAACAAAAAAAATCGATAGTTTTTCGTAGCGATTTGAGTCTCTTCTCAACATAGGCAGTTCGATTTATTCAATTTATTTATAAATAAAGATTTGCGTTGACTCTACAAGAGTTCAAAAATACGCCTAACCCTGCCATAAGATTACGAGGCACCGTCTGGCGTACACGTCGATTTATTAATCAGGCGCCAACAAACGGTCCTCAAAGGCAGATTAATTCGATTGGATCCGACGCTTTGATTGCAATCGCAGCACCACCGTTTTCTGTATCTACGAGTACATCTAATCATACCCCAAAACAAAAATGTACTCGGAACTCATTAAAGGAGGATCCAACTTTTGGAATAATACCTGTCTGGTATGTAAAAGGATCCGAAATGAAAGGGCAGCCAACATTTTTACAAAGGCTCTAAAGTCTGAATACAGAGCAAGAGAAAGGCTTATTGTAGATTGCATTAGTTAATTAGAACTTAGTGCATACAATTATGTGAAATAAGCACTCTAGGAACTTTTCCGCACAGATTTAAGTAATTAACATAAATTAACTACATAGTCCAAACAGAATATTATCAAATTGAGTCTTTAATAAACCTGATTCATTTTATAAATGTAAATACGCAATTGCATTCCATTTCTATGAATCCTGGCAGTTGTCAACGAACAATAATATAGTTTTTAATAAATTATATTATAGAACCCATAATAAATATGACCACATAGAGCCTTAATACTCATCCGTCTTTATGCCATTTCAAAATGCCTCTATAGTGGTAAGACCACCTGTCTCACACCCAGAAGTCCCGGGTTTGATTCCCAGTAATGGTAGGACCTGATCATCACTTTCCATCAGGTGGGATGCAGGAGACAAAAACCGCGCATCATGTGGTCTAGTCTAGGCCCATTCAATAAATTATTACAGTAATAAAACTCATCCACGGACATAAATCTAGTATGTGCTTTTTGCGCGAGCTTCAAGCTACGAATTCCACAACTAAGTGCGTCCTGTTGTTCGCCGTAAAAACGACTCCGGCGCATTTACCGTAACGGACTCGCGCTTGACATCTGCTTCCTCTCTAACAGGTATTTGATGGCCAAATAGTTAGATGCTTCTGATAATACGACAGATAAGCCGCTTTGGTATGTGCTGGGGCCTGACGTGGTAATTAGGCACATAAGCTTTGATATAAAAGCACTTATGTGATAAACCTATTGTTATGGTAATTATCAATACGCAATTTTAAACTAGGTACAACATTTTATAATGTAAGTACTGCAACAGGTTATACTTGTAACTACCTACTTAAGATGGCACAGAGTTTAGTTTGATATGGGGTTTTTTTACCTACTTAATTAACAATACCATTTTTATGATAATAATAGAGACGGTAGTGGTTCGTAATTATATTCAGTTAGCAGTTTGACACAAACTTTCGTATAACCTTAACCGGTACCTAGTCAGTTACGGTTATACATTTTAACTTGACATAATTCATGCCACTCGCCTATTCTGGGCAAGTTCGCGCACTTTAATTAAAACACGTCATGACACTGAAGTCCTTAGGAGTCCACTTTTCAGTTCAGAATCTTGATTTAGTTTTGAACAAATAATTGCGTTATGCAAAGCAGTTAGAAACTAAGCAATTACCTAGTACCTATTATTAGTGCAGTTTTGAATCCACTCAGAAGTTTCATTTTTAGTGTAGGTATTTGAAGAAACTTTTTTGTGTATTAAATGTAAGCATAACGCTAAGCTAACTAAACAAAAGACCAAGTTCGACTGTCCTTTAATAATTGCTGAGTAATGCAGTTGAGTCAAGTAATTATAAATCTTTATTACATACTCTAAAACAATAAATGTTTTGCATCTATAACAGTTCCCATACTCGTTACTTCACTGTTGAAAACCATAGCCGACTACCACCCGTCTAACGACATTACGTGACTGTCCCTACTAAACTCCAAACGCGATCGGAATTAACACGGTTGAAATCGAATCTTCGTTCCCATGATGCGGCAACTCCGAAATACATGGTCTCCCACGACCCACCTACTTCAGTGGCTGCCCGTTATACGACGATCTTCGGACGTTCTACCATCAGTATCGAGTTTCAGTATTCGAGTATTATATCCGTGGGCCGTGGCCCGTAAAACCGCAGGTCTGTATAAAGCAACCATCAAAAGCTTTCAAGCATTTTATTTGTCTCGATACCGTTTAGTCAAAAGGTAAGTTATTTTCGTATCTAACTTCTTTGTCCTAACCATATTTGGCAGAGAAAATGTCTCAACTTTAGATGTATTCGCGAATTGTAATGTGAAAATTTTCCAAAAATAAGCAAAACTAATGCATAACTAAATGGTATTGGATACGAAATCCGTTAGGCCGTTTTTATGACCGTTGTTTTGGTATAGCATTTTCATGTTCCAATCCAAATAAAAACATGTTGCTAATCTAAAATGGTTTTCACGCTTATAAAAACATCAATTCCGAATCGGAATCTCGGATTAATGAAAAGAAGCTCTATGCTGAATTAAATAAGATTGGTATTTTATTGGACGTTTCTAACGTAGATATTTTATAACCGCATTTTGTGTTGGATGGTTCTAACGTAGAAATAATATAAAACACCGCATTGTGGTTCAAAGCCACGAGGTTCCGTTCAGTATCAAATATAGATTGGACGAAAAGATTCTCACCGTTTCGGTCCGGTGCCTCCAAATGTAACTTCCATAGGTAATTATTTCTCTCGTGAACCAATACAACAATTACACCATTCGTCACGACCGGAGAATGATCTGGCCTATCTATTAGAAGCAGTAAAAACAGTTTGGGTTGTAATTGTTGGAGTTATTAGGCGATTTAGGCACCGGCACAAAACAACAACAAACTGTTTTGGATTTTGACAACAGTGGAATATTTTTTTCTAATTCCCATACCTATTTACTTACCCTATACTAAATCCTAGATTATTTATTTTCTATTAGGGCAAATACAAGTAGGTTTCTATATCTTTGAACGGTTATACAATAAGGAAAACAACATCATTGCATGACTACGTACGTAAAAATTTTCAGTCACGTCTGACGAAAATATACGTTTAGGCCAATTTTTAGCCCAGCAAGCTTCTTGTTTTGTCCCAACATTACCATACCATCGCGTCCTCAAAACTCATCGCAAGTCGCTCGCATCCTTGTCATACTTGTATTTAAAAAAGTCCGTCATCTCCCGCACTGTGGTTAAATCATTTTACGACACGAAATCACCGTGCAAGCGCCGTAAACGCTCCGTGGCCCGTTTCATTATCATACAAATTTTAGTTGGGCTCTATTACTTAGCAATTTCCCTGATTAAGGGTATCCTGTCCCTGGCTTCGTTCGTAGCTAGTACAGAAAAGCCAGTTCTTGTTCAGTTACGTTTGACATAAAACTCATTTGAATTTACAGGCTCACTGAACATTAATTACTACACTGAAAGTGGACTGACAAGTCGAATTTACAATTTATTAATTTTTAAGTACGTAATACGTATGAACAACTACTAGTAGACACATCTACTACATCTCTTTGTGACATTGCGCATTGGTTCTAAATACACTTGGAACTTTCTTACTACTGGCGATTAAAGTATAATGTGTCTTAATAGGTATCTGTTAAAAAGTTTAATTTGTAGAGCAAACAGAAAACCTTCATTCATACATGAATTTTAAAGATAATTATTTCTATGGCAACTTTTCTTCTTTCTTCTTTTTTTCTTTCTCCTCAGTTCAAAATTACTTATTAACGAACTCCTACTTGCATTTTTTTGTATTTAGTTGATTTGGCTGTTTAATTTAGGCTGTGTCCCAGCTTGTGTCGATGTTCGGCGGCGACAGGCCGGCAAATAGGCCGATCGTACGCAATGAATATTTATGCCCCTGCTGAACTTAATAATTTGGATATGGTATGTGGTTCCTGTAATTAAACGGTGTACGTAGTTCGAAGACCGATAACATTCGGATGATTGACTTATTAGCGGCGGCCATGTTTGGAACTGTTATTCAATTTGCTGTTAGAAATTGGATAACAAAATTTACTAACTTGGTGACAAAACGACATCGATTGTGAATGCAACAAAGACGCAATCTCTGTGCTCTATTTGTAAGCTGTATGTCTATGAAACTGCCAAAGAGACACAAAGCTTATTATTATCTATTCAATTATGTACCACATAAAATGTACATAGATAATAAGCTTAACAGCCAACTACCTAATTGGTTCACTAATACAGCCATTGAAATGCAAATTCACAATTTCAGATCTATTATGCATTATAATGGAACAATCTCTGCATTACGTAATGGAACTTGAACGATAAAATTTTATCGGTCTACTAAGAACCGTTCTCGGTAATTGGTGCAGGTCGCAGGGCAGTTCTGATAGCATGATAGGTGAGGTTACTAGGCTAGCTCGTTGTTCCGCAGATTTCTCGATAGGCGAATGCGGGTATTGGGGCTCTAATCCACTGGAGCGAGCGGAGATTTCACTATTGGTTCTTTTAGTTACTATTGGTTCATATGGTTAACTAAGGTTGACGCTTACATGTAGTAGGTACGTAAACATACTCGTACAAAATGGCGTGTATAATAAAGAATTAACCTCAATTAGAATGTTACGAGTAATGTCTATTGTTTGTATATCTATTGTAAAGCAAGCAAGCAAGCGTGATTCCTGGAATAGATAAATTAATTGAAAATTTCTTTTTTATAACTCTAGACATGCATTTGTGTTAGTAAAATACAACTAAACTAAATCAATCTCCATCGTCTCACATCGGTCGATAACACACTTCTCACTCCTTTACCAATGACCAACAATACACGGCCACTCCGCTCGCTCTAGTGGACAGAGAGCCTTAACCTGTTCCAAGCCAGACATTATGTTCTTGCATCGACATGGTTTTGTCAGGGCCATCCAAAGGTGGTTATCCGAGAGCGGGCCAGCTGGGATTACTGAATGGTATTCCGAAATATCCCCTAGCGCTTGTGGTGTCAGCCTTTGTTCCGAATTTAGCTTTTCGCCAACAGCTATTTTGAACATGCTTTGTTAGCAGTTAATCTGGATTCTATGTCGTTTAATTTTACTAGAAATATTGGATTAGGGTCACTGAAAATGCTAGTGTCAGGGGTCTCCTTAGTAGATTCCAGGACAGTTGAGAAACCATGACCACTGAGGGCAACTGAGTCACTGGACTCCACCCTACCCATGACAAAGAACAGTGCAAACGGACACAGGAGTGGATTATTGTAGTTCCCTACAGATTGCCGCTGGGACCACGGATATAAGAGAAAAAAAAAAAAAAAAAAAAAAAAAAAACTGAAAATGCTAGTTGTAATATTTTTTTCAGTAGTGTATTTAAAATATCTAGTGGCTTTTCTAATTTCTGTTGTGCTTGTGTAATGTATATGGCTGTCATATGCCCATTTAATAAATGAATGCTTAAACATTTACTGTTTTCTTTTCAAGATTATTCTACTAAAAATTTGTCAGCTTAAATTCAAACGCGGTTTCACTAGTTTGACGGTAAAAACAAAGCTCCAGACTTTCCTATTAAGGAGTTTGGTAAACTTCAACGAACACGAAGACATAATGAGCTTTAATTTCTGTTTCGGACGTCTCGAAGTTTTGAGTGCGTCGGAAATTCCGAATAGTGAACCCGTCGGACCTCAGGGCTAATGGTAACCGTAAAAAAGTCAGAGAAAAGCGTCTGAATATTTCGGTGAAAACCTGGTTTAGGGATGACCCGCCAAAACAAATGGCGAGCGAAAAATTTGGTCTAACATAAACAAAGGCTTGCTCGTTCTCATTTCGTTGGGTGGATAAGTGCGGACGTAATCTGTGCGGGGTTCGTGTAAATGCAAATTGTCCCATAAAGCCATCCTCCCCTCCCTAATGAAGAGGCACATCTCAGCGTGGACGTTCGTCATCTCAAGCGGTTGGTGGCTTGTCCTCGCTGACTCAGATTAGATTCGCCCCCAAATTGCAGGGCTTTCGAGCGGGTGGGAATTTAGCTCACACAAACGGTCTTAGTGATAATAATCTAATCTAATATTCGACGGAATCAGAAAACATTTTGAATTAAATACTTTACAACATTTTGACAGAAAACAATTATAAAAGAAAAAAAGAAAGAAAGATAGAAGAAAGACAAATGATTAAGTATTTGGCACAAGAGTTAAATTCATGATCATCATCATTTTAGCCATAGGACGTCCGCTGCTGAACATGGCCTCCCCCAATGATTTCCATAATGACCAGTTGGTTGGTTACTAGACTTACGTTAGAACAGTACAAATTATAATTTTATTATAAAGTGACATTAACAAATGAGATAAACGTACCAAAATTGTATAACTTTAGGGCATAATTGGAGGCAGTTAAATCATTATTAGAACTCTGCCCCTGTGGACTCTACTTCATTAAATATTAAATGTGTAGTGTAGAGTTCAATGTAGTTAAATATTTTTATGGATAAAACTACACGTAATTAAAGTACTTTCTTACAACGATAACAATTAGATTTAGCTCGTAACTATCATTGCCAATTACGTTAACGATTACGTTTGTTATAATTACACCAATAATAGTTTCGGTACACATAGATCTTGATTGCTTCCAATATGGCGGCTATAGCAGTTTGTTATGTTTTCACAAAATTAAAGTGATTGTTATTGTTTTATACTGTTGTTTATAGGAATAAACAATGGGTTCCCGTTATCAAAATTTCATGTTAAATGGTTATAATTATAATATAACTATAATAGCCCGAAGTTTAGCTTGCTAAGTTTAGAGAGCAAATGGATTAAATTAAGTTAATTTTACTTAGTCTTGGTTATTTCTTTTTAATGTTTTAAACAGTTAACTCGTTCAAGTTCAAGAATAAGCACCTAACCTACATTTTAACCATTGTTCGATACAGTTTTGTACCTCAATTTAACCCTTACACACTTCACGTCTAATTAAAGCTGGAAACTCACGCACTGCTTAGTGTTAACTTGTTTCAATTGGGGAAAGGTCTTGGATATGTCATTAGTGAATTGCGACGCTACCAATCAGAAGCCTCCTACGCTAAAACAAAATTACTTATCCTAACCTGACTATATCTAATTGACCTATGTGACCGAGTAAAACTTAATATTTAGGTTTAAATGCCATTCTGTTTTTTTATAATTAGGTGAATTATTGTACCTACTGCATAATTTCTTGTGACAATTTATGTATAGAGCTTTGGGTTCAATACTTTTGTCGTAACCAATTTATTTACCTGATTTGGTCCATAGTTGGTACCTACTATCAAAGTAAATAATGCGTTCATTCCTAATACGCTAACTTTTCAAAATACATAACCTAAAATGGCAGTGAAACGTACCTCAATTGCAAATACCGAACATACAGGTCTTATCGACCGAGTGCAGATAAAACGTCTCTGCAAAACTCCGGGCACTAGAGGGTTAACCATTTGTAGGTGAAACAATACGCGTGGGGACTCCGCTGAATTACAAATACGTAGACTTGACGTGAATTCGAATGGGGCGGTACGTAAGGCGTGTAGTTTCTTTGTTACATTTACGTTACAATTTGTGGATTTTTGCCAATTTATCGAATGCGATGCGATCGGGTACGAAATGCCCGCAGTGGATTAGGGGTTAAAATATTTTTACTATAGAAACGGATAACTTATTTTCTAAAACCATATTGTGTATTATTATCAACTTTATTCTCCTCAATATTACCTTCAAGTAATAAGCTAAATATTTGCTAGGAGTGGGATCAAAACAATAATTCAGGCGTCTACAAAGATTGAACTAGCACCCTTGAATCGAAATTCAGAGTAAACCTAAAAGTTTCATACGAAAATAATAAAACAATTTCTGTATTTATTTCATTCGCTCAAGCAAACCTCTGTAAGAAAAATGTGTTTTTCGGTATCCTTCCCTTTGGCCAAATTACTTTTCGCCAAATTTCACTTCGCAAACAACTTATCGCCAAAGTTTCATTTCCCAAATGAACCTTTAGCAACTGTACTTTTCGCAACTAATTCATTTGGTCAAATTATCATTTGGCCAAATTTTACTTGGCAAATGTTTATATAGCAAATGTTTTATGTTGCCAAATATTATATCCCAAATAATTTGTTTGGTCAAATTGACACTTCACATACTTACCCACCGTTACTGTTCACATACTTATGGTTGCAAAAAGTAGGTATTACAGAAAATAGTAGGTTAGGTTAGGTTAGAACAGTGACCCATAATGCGCGAAGGCGAGCGAAGCGTGCCGCGGCAGCGGCCGCCGAGCGCTAGAATCACCTCTATTGTTAATGAATCATTTGGAAATTTCGATAAAAAGAATGAAATAAGGAAATGAATGTAGAACAAATTTTATATTAACTACCCACTAAAACAAAATAATAACCACAAGCTAATTTGTATTCCATTCTATGCACAAATCAAATTGTTTTGTAAATAGTTTATCGTGAAATATTTTTGCCTAATGAAACATTTGGCAAACCATACTTTGCCAAACAATAATTTGCTAAACAATAATATGCCAAAAACGACATTTGCGAATTAAAAGTTTGCAATAAGTTGCTTTGCCAAATGAGAATTTGCCAAATGAAAATTTGCGAAACGTTGTTTGCGATGTGATAATTTGGGAAACGAATTTTGACCAAACATTAGTAATCCGTGTTTTTCTTTATACGTATCGTGTTTTTTTGTAGTATTGTGTTAGTTAATGAGCAAGAAATTGAAAATAAATCAGGACCAAAGCGTTCCAAAAGTGTTTTTAATGATAGAGACTATTATTAGGAGGCGAAATAAAACACTAAATTAAGTAAAAAGATTGCGTTCTAGTAATTTATGATTTAACAGTAAAATAATATTGGGTTTACGTAGCTTACTTGCGAGAAGTTAACAGGGACATTAGCAATTAGATTACCAAAAATGATTAAAAAAACTTTTTCCTATTTAAAAGAAAAGGGAATTGTATTGACATAACCACGAAATTGGTTGTTAAGAATATCACTAACAACCCATACCATTCAAATATTTACAAAGTAACATAATTAATTAAAACTTTGATAGCAATGTTTGTTCATCCCAAATAAACTACGCACACATTCATATTACAATTAATAAATCTACCCCTTGTTATTTACCCTTTCTTTTCTAAAGTTATGCAATTCAATATTTTGTAATTAAAAATGAAATAATTACCAGAACTATACGAGTTAAATGAACTGATTTAACTACTTATCTATTTTGGATATTAAAAACTGTTCGACTTTATTGCTTATGTTTGTAATTTATTTCTTTTTACTGTATCAAACTATAATCATGTCTTTAAAAGAATTTTTAAAATCGGTTCACAATTAACGGAGTAGTTGGTGAACATACATAGAAAAAAATAGCTACATACAGTCGAACATAGAACCTCCTCGTTTTTGAAGTCGTTTAAAAATTAGACGTAATATTATGAAGGTAGAGCTAGTGAATTACTACAGAACCCTCGAATGATTTACACCTATTTCTTACGAATAATAGGGGTCGATTAGTATGTGTCCCATGTATCAACGTAACAAGATTTAAGCCGTGAAATGAATTCTTAAGACGTAAACTTTACCTTTACATCACACTCTGAAATATCGAGTAAAACAGAAATCAATATTTGTGAGTCATATTTGACACATGAGACGAGACAGTTTTTGATGTTATAAAACAATTTTCATGAGTATCATCGGTCATTGAAGTATTACATAGAATTTCAGAAAGTTAGATAGGATTATTACTATTAATAACTTTCATCTTTCGTTAACCTCATGACAGACAGAACTCGCTTAATCACAGACTTATGTCTGCCCTAAGAGGATGTCATTGAAAAATGATCTGCTAATTTATGTTTCTGTGTTCTGTCATCGCTGTGTAAGAATATCCGCGAATAAGCTTGTTTCGATTAATATTATTATTTTTAGCAATAGAAGTTTTAAGTTCTAAAAAACAAATGACTAAAGCATTTAAGGTCTACAAAAATAAAAAAATAATCTTTCTGGCCGCTAAAAAACAAAAGACGTCGCGTTCTAAAAATGAAGATAACATTTAGATTCTTAAAAACAAATGACTGAGTTGTAGCAAAAATAAATGTGCCCATTTATTAGCTGCTAGATAGCTTGTTTATTTGACACTGGCATGCCACTGCTAAGCGTTCGCCTTTCATTGAAAACTTCCTACATCAATCTCTGAAGCTTAATGTAAATGTTTGGACAGAGTGACCTATTTCTCACAACTCAAGAGCCTACTTAATAGTAAGTACTTTAGATAGGCGCCTCTTGGCTGAGAGAATAAGAGCTTCTCTTGAAGGAAAGTTTGTAAAATAGTGACCGATCACTCAGGCATGTTGAATAGGATTAAATCTTAGAGAGGTACTTTACGCAATATTACGTTCCCGCTACTGCTCAAGTAATGGAATTTTAGTAAAGGTTTTTTAATATTTTCTTATGACTGTTAAGTGTTCACAAAAATAAAAATATGTCTGAAATCACTAAGCTTTTGTACCTTTATATTTAAGTAGATGCTTAGTCAATTTGGCGTTTACAATAACTGAATATTACATAATTTTCCTCTTTTGCGATGCCGGAAATTGTGAAAATACAAATTCAAAAGCATTATTATATCGTCTTTCGTTTCCTTACAAAACTGTCTGAGAAATAAAGGCGATTAATTGCCATTGTTACTAAATATTACATGAAAATGAAACGTGTAAATGTACTAGCGGCCGCCCCCGACTTCGTACGCGTGGATCCCCTTTTACCCCCTTAGGGGTAGAGTTTCGTAAAATCCATTCTTAGTGAGCACCTACTTTCTAAAAGGTGCTTACCCCCATGTAAAAATTGAGTGTCTTACTTGTAGTTTCTGAGATTTTGTGATGAGTGAGGGAGTCAGTGACCTTTCGCTTTTATATTATATAAATATTTTACAACTAGTGCACACGAAAATCGCATTTAAATTTATCCATTCCCATGGGCCATATTTAGATAACGCTTGTTTAATTACGCCGAATGTAACATGATTCCATATTAATGAATGAACAATCCATCACATTGTTTGTATGTAATTTAATTTTAATGTAGCGTGCAGTTGTTAGACTTTTGTTATGATAAATCTAATTGCACTCTGTAATTACTGGATACTTTCTATTTGTAATAACTGTGTTGATTATTACAGATAGTTTGGATTAACGAAGTACAAAGTTCAGTAATTTAATTAATTGACAAATAAAAAGTTTTTGTGAGAAACTTTTGTGAGACCAAGGCATAGGCTAGGTAAAAAAAAATCTGTAAAAGACCAATATTTTCAAATGATTGCTATACGTTTTTCAATGGGCATATTAATAAGCCATAAATTGGTAGACATTGGTTGTTTACAAGTGTGTGAGTGCAAGGTGTAATTGTATAAAAAATAAAAATAAAATTATGCAATTTTCAAACCTAACTCAATAACAATAACACCATTATTATAACATTACATGCGTTTTTCCCATCCCTCAATATTTTCAGCACTTCAGCAGAATACGTCGCCACACAGCCAAAACAGTTTTTCAATCTCAGTACAAATAGCGGTACATTTATAAAACTTCCAGCTTTGAGGGCGCACAGTACAAATGGCCGTGCACAGGTGTTGTTTTATTGAAAAAAAGATACAAATTACCCCTTTCGTAGCTATTTGATGGCATTTTATGCCTTACTCGGATGAGTTAAGAAAGCCGTTGTGAAATTTGGTTTTAATGCTTCTCCCCTTTGGTTGTAGGTTGTAGCATCTTTAGGTTTTAATCTTGTTTGTATCAATAGACATTTTCATCTTTGTCTTTTTTAAAGACACTTACAGCTCTCCTTTACAACTTAACGCCTTGTACTCGTTTGCTCTTTTAGAAATGATAAAAGAATTTTCTCTTTCTTATCTCTTAATCACAGTCCTACAATCCAAGTAAAAAGATTGCAATCAATTTTAATTGCAGCAGAACCAGCTCAAACTCATAGCATTGAATATTCAAATGGTTTTAAATAGGATGGAATGTTAGAACTTACCTAAGTCTAGGCAGATAACTTGATGTTATAACTGTTTTCTTGGAGTCATGAGCTTGATGGGGCGTGTAATTTTCGGGGAAAATCCTGTAACAAACAAAAACTTTATTTACAAATGGGTTCATTGATCTAGTATTCCTAGGTATTTTGTATATAAATAACATTTATATTAGTTTTGTAAATTACACATCATTATTTAAGTAGGTACCTACATCTAAACAGAATAAATAACAAAATATTTATTTTTTTGTCTGATAGGTAATACATCTGAAGATGTATGGTTAAAATAAACCACTTATAACCGAGATTAAAGGCACAAAACATTTACGTCAGTATTATTTATTATTATTATATTTAATACGTTTATAACAGGAGTTATTATAACCATTGGACGGCCTTTACAACCGTTACGGGATCAATAAAACAAAATCTCCCCCGACGTTCCGCAGACCTTCATAAACAAGCAATATCTTTTATAGATCATCATAATTCGATTTCTTTCTCATTTCTCCAAAAGTATGATAGAAAAACACGAACAAATTAGGCCCAAAGAAAATATTGCCATTAAATTAGCTTTCCGTAGTTTTGTAGCTTCAGGTCAGGCTATGATTGCGTCGTTATACAAGTATTACGTGAGCGTTTTGAAACAATAGTTGAAAATTAGAGGAAGAAGGAAGATAAAAATTGATCGTAAGCATTTGAGGAAGTCAAACGTTGCCCGCATCGTCGATAAAACTTCGGAACGTTCCGAATTTGAAAACAAAGCGGGTAGAAAAGTCGGCGCACAGATGGCGCAGGTGTCCCCGGCTCTCGCACGCGGTGTAATCAACCGGGAACGCGCGCTTCGGCGACCGGTGCCGGACCGGGTACACCTGACCAGGAGCGGGAATTCGAACGTCGCTTTTGAACGCCAAAAGGAAATTTAGATTTCATTCCGGGATATCCTACGAAGAACAATTTCGAACTGCCCCGCAAAATATGATTGTGGAAAAATCGAACGTTACTCGTAGACGCTGTTATGGGTTGGCTATTGTTTCTTTTGTTGCTTTATAAAAGATTTATTTTTATTTTCGTGGATAAATAAATGAGATAATCTTTATCTTACAAAATGTAAGGGGTGTTTTTTGGAAAGCACATAACAATGTGAAGATTTATAACCCAGCTGGCTATATCACTAACTGGTCATTTATTTCGTTCCCGCAATGTCCATGACAAACGGATTCCGGCTCTTTTAAATCGTCGCCGCTTTATCGCTGATAACAGCCGACAGAAAGAGTGAATAGACGCTTACAATCAATTTAACAATCCGAGGTTACATCACAGGCTGGAATTAATGTGGATAGACAAAGAGTGCGCTTATCAGAAAGAAGAGAAAGCGCGCGCCGACCGCTACGTCGAAACATAGGCCGATCACGGCACGGAACAGACAGCACGATTTGTACAAAGGGTAACGAGTATTTGGAAGGGGTTATGATCTAATTTTATGCGTAGGCAACGGAGAGCGAATGCAGGCATAATTGGAATGTGGTCTAAATGACACGTACACTGATACATTATTTATTAAAGATTATTTCGGTCAAGCCAATTTAGATGCAATCTGGTTATACAGATTTGATTGTCTTGTAAATAAGGTTCTGTTATTGAAATAAAATCTTCACACTGAAACAAATTAAGACAAAGATCCTTATTGACTTGAGTATGAACCCTTAATGACTGTTACTATAACAGTCAGAAAAAAACGTTCCTTTTATTTCTCATCAATTGTTGATTAATCTTGGAAATGAACCAAAAAGAACCTCCGAAATAAACAAATGAACAACTTTCTTCGAATTCCGACTCAATTGCTGATCTGTCTGTACTGGGAAGACGCAAAACACGTACCGATGTCCGGATACCCGGCCAAAGTTTCTTTTGTTTCCATAATGCTTAAACGCGCCTCGTTACCGCGGAGATCTTTGTAAACCTTTTGACGTTTCGCTAAAAGGTTCATTTCGGTTGATTAATGCCGTAATTCCTCCGGTTGGTTGTACAAAAAAAGACACTCGAAGCATTTATACGCTGACGGCTCGTGAGCGGGAGAAAAATGGGGGGAATTTATCAGGGCCGTATATCGTGGCAGACGAGCATCTATTTTAATACAACGCTTTGGGTAAAGGGGTGCTCTATAAAAGAGTGGACACTAAATTTGTTAAAGGACAAGAGACATTGTTCTTCGAACTCTGTGAATAAAGAAATCACAAATTACAGTCCGCTTTGTACTTTGGATACTTATTTTCTATTTTCATCTGATGTCAGTAAAATGTATGAATTACTAGCTTTTGCCCGCAGCGTTTTTGCGTGAAAGAGTAACAAACATCCAGACATCCATACAAACTTTCGCATTTATAATATTAGTAGGGCTTTAGTATTTATCTCTCACATTCTTGATTCCACATAAAATCTTGTAGCACCTAATTAACTGACTGTGCCAAAAGGAGCTTTTATTTGAGCTAGTATTTCAGTCCTAGAAACTTCGTCTCTCTAAAGTTCTAAACCATTCACAAAATCTTATTAATGAAATCCATGTTACTAACATGGATTTAAACGTTCTCGAAAAAGCGCATCAACCGCAGCCAATTTAAAAACATCGATATCCTCCAAAAAACTTGTCAACCTTATCGATGTCATCTGATTTATTCGAATCGGTCCCAAAATTCGGACCACCCCTTAATTGCATTAGTTAACCGCCCGATACAGCTGCTCAGTCGATCGGCAGATAACGCTTGTTGGGGCCTTTATGTCTTTATTACACCATAACAATGGTTCGGGGGCTTGATGGATAGGTGATAAATTGAAATATCGCTATAAATGGCGGTTTGGGGACGTTTTACTATTAGTTCCGATTGGTTATCGGCGGTGAAAAAGGGTTATGATTGTGGGTTTTGACTTTTGTGCTAGTCAAGCTGATTTATGTATCTATTATCCTGCTTAATTATTATAAATGCGAAAGTTTGGATGTCTGGATGTTTGTTACTCTTTCACGAAAAAACTACTGGACGGATTTTAATGAAACTTTACAGTATTATTGATTATAACCCAGAATAACACATAGGCTATAATTTAATGTTCGTTTTATTTGCTTTTAACTAACCTTTCGTTAAGTTAGCTTCTAACTAAACCTATTTATCATCCATGCTAGTAATTATTATCTAAGTAGCAAACAATAACCAACGAAGCACACCCGAGCTATGGTCTAGCTGTGTTTATTATTCAAATCGCCTACCATACCAGGTATTGTAAGCCATGATTATGGGGCTAAGTTTAACGTATCGATTGACCCTTTAAAGTGGTTAATATGCATTGCATAACCGCAGTGTTGGTCTCTAATTACACATTTATAACGCGGCTCTATGACCTCTTTAATTTACGGATTATTCATTATGAGCCAGTTAATTTTAACTTTAGGCATTTATCTGGTGAGCGAAGAGAACAGCTAGTAACCGCGTATATTTACCCGACTATGCCAGAAGGAGGGTTATGTCTTTTACAAGACATACCTATTAAAAGAAGCAATGATTGATTTGATTGTACTATGCATTTGATTTCTATATCACTTTATAAATTATGATATTACAGAGATAATTGAGCTACAAAAACTTAAGCTTACTAAGATATTATTCACATTCACTTGACTTATTGTTGTACTTGTATTTATGTTCAAGAAGCAGTTTAATATTCGCATCGTAAATAACATTCTTCGAAAACAAGCGAAGCTGTAAATAAAATATATTTATATATTTTAAACGTTCGAAGATTGAACAACAGTCGAATTTAATAGAGTCTAATTTGATGGATCTAAAGCTATTAAATATACAGAATGTTTGTAACAAAATACGAGTAGGTAACGGGCTGTCGAAAGCAATTTTTTGGTAGCTAACCCAATTCTAGATTTAGGCAACTATTGTTGAAATATAAATCGGAACGCTTTGTAAGAGACAGGCTATTAAGTGACACTGACAGCTGACATTCCAAGATGAGACGTCAGACATCGCGTGGGACGGCTCCGAGAATGTACGCAGGAAAACGTAGACATGGCAAATTCTTCAAACAAGGCTATTACCATAGTAAGTATAGTATACAGAATCAGTAACAAGAAACAAAAAATATTTCAAATAGGTACTATGTCTTGTTCAAATTTCTTCAAAGAAGCAATCTATCATAGCTACCGTAGCTCACTGTAGTCTGCCATATTTTACCGTAGTCTGCAGTAGGTTACCAAAAGTGCGTAGGTTACGGTCAACTTATAACTTTAGTCCCGCGAGCCATCATAACTCATTTCTTTAACGCTCGCGCGTGTCAAAACGTCGAACTAAATCAGTTCAGATTGGATTAGCTATAGTATTTCAAGTAAAATAAATCTAAAAAGGTTTTGTTAGCAGTTTTAATGAGCTCCCGCCGACATACCGGCAGTTTCCTTCAGTTATCATATTCTGCCTCGCCTAATAATTAAGCGGCTAGGTGCAGCCTCGGTCGAACAATCCAGCTCATTAGCGGGTTCCGTACTGGGAAACTGGGGAAAATACTGACTTTTAGTGGAGTTCCGTAGCAAAAAAGTTTTTTTTTTTGAGCTGAAGTTTATTTTTATTTATCAGAATTAATGTTTTATCAGAACTATAAACCCCTAAATATTGACCCCCCAACCCCAAGTGACATTTCCATACCAAACGTCATTTTAAAACAGTGTTCAAACTTTTTATTAGTAAGGGGGTAATTATTTACATATTATTTGCAAGCCACCAAAGTAAAACTCAAAATAGTAGGCAAATAAAAAAGTTTTTCACCTTTCACAATTCGTTACGCAAACACCATTCAGTTACCCTATTTCGCTTCCAAAGCTCATTTCTTAAAAACTCAGAGTTCGTAAATAATTCATATTTCGAATTTAAGTTTAAATTCGAAATTAAATTTTTGCTGCCGTTAACGAGGTAACGCGCCGTGCCTAACAACGTTGCGATGCAGACTCTAGGAACCAACACCGTCGGCGCCTTAATTTTCTTTTGAAAACTCTTTAAATTTTCCATCGCTTTAAGAATCACGACTTCGAAATCCTTTGCCGTAGACTGTTGCTGGATTTCATTAAAGTACGAACAACTGTTTAAACTGGGCTAGATAGCTGTTAGGGTAGTTTTATTAAAATGCACGCCTTTAGATTCTAGGTATTTACGTTTTTTATAGCGGCAGAGTTAAAATCTCAAGCATTTTTATGCGCTTATGCACCATGCAAATACATTATTATTATACAATTATACCTTCACTAGCTTTTGCCTGCGGCTTCACTTGCGTGAAATTTAGTTTATGATAGATCGTCATAAATTATTGCCTACACTTATGTTATTCTGGGTTATAAAGAATAATACTATAAAGTTTCATCAAAATCCGTTCTGCAGTTTTTCCGTGAAAGAGTAACAAACATGTTAACATCCAGATATCCATACAAACTTTCGCATTTATAATATTAGTAAGATAGTCATGTAAACATAGTTGAAGTTAATATTTCTGATTAATAATGCTGATCATTATAGTCTAATAGACATTTAACGAATTAATCATTATTCAGAAACGTTAATGAATCATCCATTAAATCACGGACTGAAATTGAATTTCACCAAGTTCTAATATTGGAATAGCTCTCCAAATGGTTTATAAAACTATCATCGACCTGTTCAAATCTTTGGATAGGTACTAAGGTGCTAGCAAACTGACAGTTAGAAAGATTTATGAAATAGCTTCAGTCTACAGCTTTATCTGAGTTAAAAACAGTAAAGTGCGATCAAACATTATTTCTTATCAAAACAATAATGTATTTTTTTACAATGCAAACTTTTCAACCCTTTCATTTTATCTTAGATTGATTCTGTAATAATATTGTAAGTAGGTACTTACCAACTTCCAAATAAAATAAATCTCCCTTTGAAAGATTGACTTTACAATACATTTTAATACAAAACAAAGTAACTCGAATACATCAACTCTTTTAATATCAATCGACTGCTGTCAATAGAGCGTTCAAAAATCACAAACCCAGTTCCAGCGGTCGAGTTTATTTTCTCTGGCACGTATGAAGGGAACGTAAACCTTTTTATTAGGTTATATTTTTATAGATTTGTCCGGCGAGTTTGTATTAAGTGTTTTGTCCGCGTGGGACGGCGTTAAAGGCGGCGTGGGATGCTTATTTATTCACACCAACCTGGACGTTTACATACAGAACTGTGTTCGGAGCGTATTCTATTCGGAACAGGTTGTTTTTCACTGATTGTATCGCCGCAGCCGCAGTTTATATCTAGACTCCATACTTATTTATGGCCTGTGTGAATGCAATGATAAACGTATTGAATTACCGTGTGTGATAGCGCTTATTGAGAAGCTTGTTTATTCGTAAGTGAGATATTTTGAATAGTAATAAATCGTACATTATACTGCTTTTGAAAAGATAGCCCTTTTGATAAAAGCAATGAAAAAAAAATATATCACTATTCAGCCGCATGAGATAGAACGTGATTTTACCGACGTCCTTAATATTTACATATTTCTTTCTGACGCGAAACGAAGCTTAATCTGGCAAATGTGTCGCGCCACTGGCTCCGAGTAAATCTGTCACAGTTAACAAAATAAAACATGTGTACGAAGAGAAATAAAAACAACCATGACTGGTCTTGGGATCTCAGGCGTCAAAACATTCAGATTTTGTTCTGAGAAAACAAAACGCGACTCGAGTTCCGAGAGTGCTGTCTTAATAACACTCATGAAGCTCCGTCGTATAATTATACACCTGCATTTATAAGTTTAAGGCAGCTCGTCTACTGGGGAAGCTAAATGTATTGCTGTGAGTCAGAGGCAAGCGCGACAACTTTTTCTTGTTGGGTGGGCTTACGGCGAGATTGAAGTGGATTAGACTGAAGTATCTTGTGAAAACTAGTCTTAGAAACAAGATAAAATATTAGTAGACTTAAAAATGATTTATTAAGTTAACAACGCGGTCTAGACGGGATACCTAAGGCTTCATATTTTCAAATAAATAGCTACCTACTCATGGTACTCTTTCAAAAATGATTGGCAGGTATTAATTTCGATATATTTTTTTGTTTCTCGTATGAAACAATTTTTTATTTCCCTTTCGCTAATTTTAACTTTTTAATTTGACTATCAATTAAAATATGAAAATCAAGCCAAACTTAATTGCAAACTAAAAAACATCACCAGAAACTACATTATCAGTCATTAAACAACAATTTCTTGTAAATCTTCTTCGAAAAACGTAGCATCGAATCGCTAACTCCACATGGACGCCGATCATTACTACCACCTGCACTTACTCCCGTAACTAAGCATTAAGCTACTTCGGGTTTTTTAAGAAGTATTAATAAACATCAACCGTGAAACACCTGGATACAGATGCAGCAATTTGATTGTATAATCACTTTAATGGTTGTAGTTCAGCTGCTCATATAGAACTAGTTTGACAAACTAGTGACTCAAGAGTAGTAAACGAGAAGACGCAACTTTGTGGCGAGTTTTAAAGCGCGACTTTATCACGCTACATATTAGGTAGACGTCTTTTGCTTGAAACGAACGTAGCAGTTATTAAAAATGCGTAAAAGTTTCAATTAGATACTATTAAGTCTTAACAATACAGTAAATAATTGATTTTTTAATCAAAGAAGAACTTAAAAAGTCTTATAAAATATGTAATTGTAAAAGCTTCTTACGGGAATTACTGCACAAAATGGTCTGATTTGAATCTGTTTCACTTATTTATTTATCTTTTTTATTTTTGAGGTTAGATATATGAAAATTCAAGTGAGAACTCCTTAGGTGTTTACATATACTCAACAAAACGACACGTAGAGTCGAAATCTAACTCTTTACTGCTTAAAGGCGTTTCCACTGTATACTTTCAGCCAAAAATTCGCACAAAATCAGTAGCTAGCTAGCAAAGCGTGTAAGCTACGAACTACGATGAGTTGTAATATCGCGGTAATGTGATGTAGACAAGTGATACGACGACCCCACCTCGGCGATATGTTGTGAATACTCACACGCGAGGGGTGACGCGTGGTACAGTCAGTAGCAAATATTTCGTGGCATGCAAAGTGGCCAAAAAGTTGACAGCCAAACCCTATACCAATTGTAACAAAGACTTGCGAACTTTTTGGCTACTTTGGGTGTAACGAACTATTTGACGCTGACTGTACATGGTACATGCGAGCGCAAAATATACATAATACGTTAACATTTTAACTGTTTCATGTTTGCACCTAAAGTAATTAGTTACAGTCAAATATTAAAAGCCTTTGGATTATTAAAATGAGGCTTTGCTAATTAAGTGATAAGGCTTTTTATTTCAAAATGGCCTCAATAAAATGAGCTGGGACAAAAGTTAGTTATTAACGGCCAAATAATAAGCCAGTTGCTGCTTAAAGTCCCAGAGAAAAAGGTCGTTTATGTTTACAATTTTCATTTTGTAAATAAGTTCCTGTACGTGTGTATCTTCCTTTATTACATTTTTTACATTAAAGTTAATTATTTCGAAACCTAATTAGTAATCTAATAATAAACATACTACTTTCAGTTTCACTTATTATATGGAAGATTGTATTGTTATTTAAGTATCTCTATACAGACTACACAAAAACATTTTTTAATTTAATCCTTTGATCACTACCCCTCCACCAAATCTACAATTACTTTTACGCCCAACGTTACCTCACCGGTTACAATTTAGATTATTATTAATTACAACGCGAGTACCGGCATGCGGCGACTGCGGGTGAAAAATGCAAAGTACACATTTAATTTCACCCTCTAGGGGTAAGGCAGCCTTTCCCAAAGTGGGCGATAATGCCCACTTGTGGGCGCTGTGCAGGCCCAAAAGGGGGCGGTAAGAGACCCAGAAAAAAATCGGGGCGTTTGAAGCTATATAGTGGTTTTTATACAGGTGAAAAATGGGGACGCTAAAAAAATATTCTCAACTAGCAGCCGGCCTCGGCTTCGCACGGTTGCAATGGAGTTTCCCGGCTTTTCTCTTTATATAATATGTATATTTCTATAATATGCATGTTTTATACCTACAAACCTTCTTCTTGAGTCATTCTATCTATTTAAAAAAAACCGCATCAATTGCGTAGTTCTAAAGATCTAAGCATACATAGGGACAGACAGCGGGAAGCGACTTTGTTTTATACTATGTAGTGATGAATAGGGCAGTAGACAAAATAAGTTTGGGAGCCCCTGGGCTAGGGGTAGGAACCCACCTAGCAATTAATTAGGGCCCACCTGCAAACAGCCTGTGTGAACTGACCGTAAATAAAAACGTACCGCAATCGTTAATACGTGTCATGGTATTGTTTTAACGCGGAAATCAGTCTTTGGTTCAGCAGTAACAGCTGGCGATTTGTTTTGTTATATTTGTTGGTTAATTAATGGGATTTTATTATTATATTGCATGTTATGTGTGTAAGCCATTAAATACAACTAATAAAATGTATGCTAAAGGGGGAGTTTTAATTTGTAAGCAGGTTCGTGATGTTATACCAGGCAAAAAAATATAAGTAAGTCTCCTCGAAATAAAACAAATAATCAAGAGAAACTATAACTAGATGGTAGTTGATTATTAGTAGGTACTCTAGCAGCTCTAGCTAGTCGACAGCATAATCAAAGTATCCCTTTGTGTTGTAAATTGGCACTTATTACAAGACATTAAGATATAAAGCCGCAGTGAACCGCTTGATGTACCATCGCCTGTTCTACATGTATTTATGGAAGGCCTTTTTGCTTTGCTGATTTTTTATGTCTCAGCAATAAAAATCAGATGTAAACTATCATTTATAACGTTCAATAGAATAATGGCAGTAGCCCTCTATTTGCAGAAGGTATAGATGCAACACAAAGACTACATATTAATCAATGTCGAAGATGCTATTCTAACAACACTTTTTTCCATTTTCCAAAAACTTGCCTTTACAATTCTTAACGACTGCCTATTGAGTTGGCAAAATGTCGTAAAAAGTACCTATTTCGTCTGGCTTTTGTCGCCTACGCAGTAAGACATCATTTTTTATGTCGGTTGAATATTGTGACTGTCGTGTTTATAGTTCCATATTTCATTTTTTTAAGCTCGTCACTTAATTAAGTTATCTCATTTAAATACTTGGTCAAATACGAGCGCTATAGTGTTAACAAATATTTATTTTTGGTCAATTCAAATAGTGCGGGAAATTCACGCGCGGATAAAATGAAACTATTTTGGGGAGGATTTTTAGTTTTTACTTGGTTTTTGTAATTTATGTTAGTTTTTATTTAGCTTCATAGTTATTTTTTTCTATTAAAGTTATTATGCGTGCGTCTATTAGTGGTGCTATATTCTATCTAGCATTTTTTTAGTCATAAACATAAAACGATTATTGTAAAACACAGCCCCATTAACCCGTACAACCTCGTGACCTCGCTCACCCATCAATAATGCATCACTGCACGCCACTGCTTATTTTCGTCTCGTCACCTCACTTTGAGTTATTTCTTGAAAAATTACCAAGTAGGATGGGCGAATTTGTAAGTAATATTTATGGGAGCACGAGGCAAAATAATGATATGTATATTATTTGGGCCCGAGCGCCCTGGGAGAGGCATTTGTCAGCGGGCAGGTGGGCGCACCTATGCCACCGTTATTACTTTATTTTTTGGTTCATTTCAATAACAGCTCCTGAGCTATTCGAGCTTCATTCTCGGGTAAGCCGTGTGTGGTCCTTATAGACGTCGATTACCAGAAAATTGACTCGATTTAAAATGCTCTTTCGATGAAAAATAGTACATTTTTCGTACAAAGTACTGGCAAGACTGCAATTTATATAACGAGCTGTGAGCTTTCAAACTAAGAGCTTAGTTGCTTCTACTATAGGTTTTGTTCCGTGAAGAAATTGACAGCGCCGTAAAAGATAAGCGCTTGAGCAAAATAAGTGCTGAAACACTAACTCCGTTCAACAAGACCAAGATTCTAACTGAAACGTTTATGTCCAGTAAGACTTAGTTCCAATTAAAACTTGAAGTCGAGTCTTATAATGAGTGCTCTTTAAAATCAGTAAACTCTGATGAACGTTAAAACTGCCTCCGAAATCTGATAATGTTCGTTATGAATTTCGGGGGTATTATCCTTAATATCAAAGTTAAGACGTCTTCCCGCGGTAGTGAATCAACGATTTAATAAACGTCGGCTAAACGAACATTAATGCTTGCCAGTCACTGACCGGATCATAACCAAAAATCTTCAGTAAGTCGGTGCGGGGCGCGGGCCGGTGAAAAACGACCTCCATTAAGAAAGTGAATACATTTAAAATAATCGGCTTAGCCGTCCGACGTTGACGTATATTCGTACTTATCTCACTGAGATACCGGCACACAGATATCCCTAACTAATCCCCAGCACAAACATCTGAAAAAGACCGGGCACTCCTTGTACGTTCGAGTAATTGAATGCCCGAGAGAGCCTTCTTTGAACAAAAGCGTCTAATAATTTATGCATATAATCTGACGCGTTTATACGATTTTAGAAATGTTGTTTCCCTTTTGTCGGATACACACACATAGGTCATAATAAATACAAAAGCGGCGACAGTTGAATCATTACCCGCATGTTTTGTAACTGCAATTTATATTATCGTCATCCCAAAAAAACACGTTTCAACTTCAGAGAACCCTGTTTAAAAGATTAAACTGTGAAGTTGTCGCGAACAAAAATAGATAGAGCAGTATAAATACTGAAGCATACTTTGGATCTTTAGAGTAATCAGGATGTCTCCATTAATTTTTAAGGACTTCCTTTGAGCGGCGTGTTTACTCTGAAAACAAGGTAACTTTTAATGGAGTTACGATTCGTTGACCCTCAAAAGATTTTGGGAAAGTTTGTCGGCGAAGATTGCGTCTGAAAACCCAAGTTATACTCAGTGCCGTATTATCCATAAGGCACTTTAGGCCAGTGCCTAGGGGCCCACTATGACCAGGGGCCCAGCACTCCCGATTGAGAAATGACAAAGATTATTTTTAAGCAACAAAGTCAAAGTCAAAATTTCTTTATTTGTTAAGACTAATAAATAGTTCTTACAAACAAAATCTCAAACCACCTCTAAACTTCGCCTTATTTTGGTTTACACATTCAATCGTCATATTTCGAATTTTCGATATTGTGGAACCTAAATCATTTTCGTAACGTTGGCATTACTGCTTTGGTTTACATGGCAGGTCGACAGTCGACGCAATTCAGAGGCTAAATTGCCTCACCTGAGGCTAGGGAGAGGGGTAAGGGTGTGTTGGCTGTATCATTCGATATAGCCAACGCTTTCAATACCATCCCTCATTCCCCCATACTCCAGGCACTTCAACCTTCGAGCGCTGCTGGCCGATTACTTACGGGACCGCGAAGTCCTGTATGTTAACGGAGACGGCCAGCTCAAACGGCGCGGCGGAGTCAGCGGGGTTCCGCAGGGTTCGGTGCTCGGTCCACTCTTGTGGAACCTAGGCTTCAACTGGCTCCTCCGGGGCGTCCTTCTCGCGGGCATGAGTGTCATATGCTATGCGGATGACACTCTGGTCACTGCCCGGGGGAAGACATTTGGGGCCGCGGCACGGCTGGCGTCGGCGGGCGGCACATTAGTCGCTCGCAGAATACGACGCCTTGGCCTGAAAGTCACTCTGGAGAAAACTGAGGCCCTCTTCTTTCCGGGGCCTCGCCAGCGCGCCCCGACGCCCACATTGTGGTTGAGGACGTTAGGATCGACGTCAAAGGCCAGATGAAATATCTGGGCCTCACGCTTGGTGGGAGGTGGAATTTTAGCCCGCACTTCAGCGGGCTAGCGCCACGCCTCCTCAAGGCAGCCGGCACACTGAGTTGGCTCATCCCGAATTTGGGAGGGCCACAAACGAGGTGTCGTCGACTTTATGCCGGCGTTCTGAGGAGCATGGCGCTGTATGGCGCCCCAATCTGGGCGGACGCACTCCACAAGAGGAAGAATGCTGCCCTTCTGCGCAGGCCCCAGCGGGCCGTAGCGCAGAGGGTCACAAGGCCCTACCGCACGGTAGGGCACGCTGCGGCGTACGTCCTCGCTGGTACTCCTCCTTGGGAGCTAGAAGCTGGGGTCTTGTCTGTCATCTATCACTGGATGGCAGACCAGAAGGCGCGTAGAAAGCGCCCGGCCCTGGAGCGACGCGGCACCGTCAGGCAGGAAGAGTGCGAGATCATGATCGACCGCTGGAAGGAAGACATGTTTGGCCGCCGCACCCTGGACGCCATTGGTTCTGAACCAATGGTTGGAACGACCGCACGGGTTCCTCACGTTCCGTCTGGCGCAGGTGCTGACCGGGCAAGGCTGCTTCGGTTCGTACCTGCATAGAATCGGGCGAGAGGAATCCCCGCTGTGCCACAAATGCGGCGCGGTGGATGACACGGTGCAGCACACCCTCGCGGTCTGCACAGGCTGGGAGGGGCAGCGCCGTGTCCTTACTGCGGTCGTGGGCCGGGATTTTTCGCTTCCGTCCGAGCCTGGTCAACGCCATGCTGGGAAGGAAAGGATGCTGGAAGGCGGTCGCCTCCTTTTGCGAAGAGGTCATCCTTCAGAAGGAGGCAGCGGGCGCGAGCGGGAGAACGATCCTCTCGCCTCATCGCTCCGCAGGCGGAGAAGGGGGTGGAGAAGGCGGTTGTACGATCGTTCTACTCTGCCCCCAGGTGGCGGCCAGCAGGCCGGGGGTGCGGGGGCACCCTTGTCACCTCCGTCTGACGGGAACGGCTTGGCGTTTCGGGCCATTCCCGTCGGACCCCCACAAAGGGGGCGTGTAGGGTCCGCCGTGTAGGCGAGCTGTTTACCCCGGCAGTGGTGACGGTGCGCAAAGCATTTCCTCCGCGACAAAAAAAGGGGGGCCCGAAACGAGCTGTGCCTAGGGGCCCTGAGATGGTTAATCCGGCCCTGGTTATACTATTTTCATTGTATTTTTGTGGGAGTAAATTAATTGTTTCATTTAATAATGATTTGAGATTATTCATTAGCTTTGCTATAACAAAAAAAGTTGTTTCTAAGTTTTATTGACTATCGGTTTATTTAATTTTTTCAGGAAAATATAGAAATACCTATCGATTTGAATTCTGCACATTTAAATCTTATAGACTAAGAGCTAGTGAACGCCAGACCTACGTTATTTTATAAAGGCTGAAAGTTTGTCAGCGCATGCTCCCAACATAGCTAAGAACCATGGCCAAACATGAAGTTTGGGTCATGGTGGCTTTGGCGGACAGACGGTACTAAAGGTGTGTAAAATACCAACTTAATTACGTCAAAGTATAAAGGATGATTTTTTTATATTTCCTTCAAAATGTTATTAGAAATGACGTCATTAATTGACAGACACCTACCATGGTGGCAGCCCTTAGACAGACACCTTAAAGTTCATGAAAATGTATTCCTACTTACGTCATACTATAAAAGCTGATATTTACATAAAATATTTGAACTATCATTTGATGAAGTTTCCTCATCAGCCAGACACTTCTGATGGTTCCTTCGCCTTGCCAGACAGCTTTTAGGGTGGCTGAAAGTGCGAACGCGAGGCACTATAAATATTGTTTTTTGTACTTTTTCTTAAGTTACTCAAGTATTTGAGTCTGTAAATCATCATCTCATGTTGATGAGCTGATGATGGAAGGTAAGTACAACTCCTTAAGGCTTAGGTAATCCCTAATTTTAAAGTGATTACCTCTGAAAGTTGCCTAGAGTAAAGTTCTTAGCAACATTATCATTACCTATGTTAATGCTAATGTTGCTAAGAACTTTACTCTAGGCGTTTAGCAACTATTTTGAAGATACAATTTGTGGCACCACATTTTCCGTGTATATAAATTCTAGTGAGGATTTGGTGGTCAAATTCAATATAGAATTGTTATAGTATTACTTGATACTATAAATTTGATTATACTATGCATAGTAATAGATATATCGTGATGGTTTCGCTGGAAGGATACTCTGCAGCGCAACCACTTTCAATAACAAAATACGGCGAAACCTGTGACATAGTTTTTTTTTAAATAGGACTAGAATTTTATAGACATTTCAAAGATTTATTTTAGAAACTTACACTAGTTAAATCAAAAGTAGTTCCGCCGGGGAGCATGATGTGAATTATCCTACAACTCCTAAGCGTTAAGGAGCTCTGTGCAAATTGCGACCAACCGATAGTTGTCTACCACACTTTAGGTCATTGAAACTGCTGACTCTGCCGTGTATTTATATACAGGAAATCTGTCTTTTCGTTAAAAAGAACTTATCGTTATTTGAGACATTAAATAGTAAACGTCATAAAAACAAAATATGCTCGAAAACACATAAGACTGCTTTGTTCACAAAAAATGTCACGGGCATGGCACCACGTATTTTCAATAAGTTACCGGACAACATAAGAAATAAAGAAGAATTAATTTCCTTTAAAAATGCATTATTTCACTTTCTGGTTGAGAAGACATACTACTCCATTAACGAATTCCTCCTGGACAATTTAAAAATGTGATCATAAAAATTAAATGTTTGCATGTTAAATTATAAAATGAACAGGTATTAGTATTAAGTAACCATTTATATGTATATTGCACGCCATCTGCTTGGCAAATTGTAGCTGAACAATTTTACGTTTAAATTTAAGATCCATCAATGTATGATATGTACCTACAATTGCAATAAACTAATTTGATTTGATTTGATTTGATTCCACCAACATGGGATGATGACTAGCTGATGCAAACACCCAAATAACTTTAGAAACTATACTTATATATACTGGTTAAAGAATTGTCCTCCAACTCCTAAGCCTTAAGGAGTTGTACTTACCTTCCATCATCAGCTCATCAACATGAGATGATGATTTACAGACTCAAATACTTGAGTAACTTAAGAAAAAGTACAAAAAACAATATTTATAGTGCCTCGCGTTCGCACTTTCAGCCACCCTAAAAGCTGTCTGGCAAGGCGAAGGAACCATCAGAAGTGTCTGGCTGATGAGGAAACTTCATCAAATGATAGTTCAAATATTTTATGTAAATATCAGCTTTTATAGTATGACGTAAGTAGGACTACATTTTCATGAACTTTAAGGTGTCTGTCTAAGGGCTGCCACCATGGTAGGTGTCTGTCAATTAATGACGTCATTTCTAATAACATTTTGAAGGAAATATCAAAAAATCAGCCTTTATACTTTGACGTAATTAAGTTGGTATTTTACACACCTTTAGTACCGTCTGTCTGCCAAAGCCACCATGACCGAAACTTCATGTTTGGCCATGGTTCTTAGCTATGTTGGGAGCATGCGCTGACAAACTTTCAGCCTTTATAAAATAACGTAGGTCTGGCGTTCACTAGCTCTTAGTCTATTACTTCTTGCAATACTTCTTAAATTGAACCTTGCTTTTAAATGAAGGTTCAAGTTCTTTTCTATGTGATCGTATTGCTCATCGAACCCATTGCTAAAACTGTGGGCATGTCTCCAATTATACGAACCACCAAAGGAATACAAGAACATCGTTAAGGTTTTAACGCTTGCTACACTCTTTGAATATTTATAGAAACGTTACTACGGTCCGCACTTTGAAAACTTTTCTACAAACTATTTTTGGCAAGAGAAAAGGTTTAATTTTCAAAGACGGTCGAAAGAAGAATCAAAATTCTACAAAAATTTTTTTGGAAAATTTTGAAGTACGGAAAATTATTTTCTTTACTTTCGATAAACTTATGAGTAAGAAAGAAACGAAGAGAGATTTTACTCCACTGGTCTACAGTTTCCAGACCATGATTCAGAAAATATAAGACCTACTCGACGGACAAACTACCTTATAAAAGTTGCTGGCAGTTGAAAAAAACGCTCCTAAATGTAATAATTACTAACAAGTTAATGAAAATTAATAAAATTATACATTATACCTTAATACAAACGGCACAGGCCTCAAAACTCATGTACCCAAAACTAATTACTTCGAAAAACAACATTGTTTTTCAATTTCAATTTATGTTCGAAGTCTCTTAAAAATAACATAGTAAGATGTAGAGTCACTTGACAACCCGTGAAGTGGCTACCAAGGCGAGATTTGAATTATTACGGACCACTATCTAAATCTAAAGTAGCGTTTTGACAGAACATCTCACATAGTGATGTGGCGAACGTACTCTCTGACTCAAGAACTGTTTGATTGAGATGACACTCAAGATGGGAATTTTACTAGTCTATGAGAGGCAGGAATTTAAGATAGGTAGCTCTAGTGATAAGTGTTTAATTTGTTTATTTTCGGTCTAGTCTTAAATTTTGAATAAGCCCAACTAGGACTATAATGTAAGATTGTGTTAAACACATACCTCCGTTTTTTCGTTAATCCACGCCAAACTGGGTTTCAAATCCTAACCTAAAGACTTACCCCCTTATTATAAAACTTACACGCTCGTTGAACAGTGTTTTAAAGGTGACGTTTAGTATGGAAATGTCATTTTAAAACAGTGTTCAACAACTGTGTAACTTTTTATTAGTAAGGGGGTTAATTTTTATGACAAAATCGGTTGTTAATCGTTTCATCGTGTTCTTATTATATTTCATCCTTAGGTTCTTAGTTAAAAAAAATAAGTGACATCTTCTCCAATTCGAACTCGACAGCGAATACATCGTCAACATACGCTCACCACATCACTACACGTCACACTCAAGCCTCGCATACAGAATAATTATGACAGTTCACAACAGTGACATTGAAGCACCTGCACTCCGGAATAATTAATGCGAAGGTGTTCTAAACTAACAAGTAGAAGAACCGCCCCGAGATTTCCTGTTTCGAGTTTAATAGTGAATTCTAACTACGACCAAGTTGAAAAGTAGTTGAATGCTAAACTGCGGAGTGAGAGTTTATAAGCGGGAATTCTTACCGGCAACAGTTTAAATGGGAGTGGGTAGTATTGGCGTTAATTTTATAGTCACGGAAACGGTTAATACTGAAGAGAACAGATTTTAGGAGCGCATCTCGCGAAATAACCTTAGAAGTAAGGTTTTTGTGATTGTTTGATAACAACAATGCTCTATTTTATACGAACATGTTTAAAAACTACAGTTACAAATGAGACTTTAAAGAGTGGAAGTTTTCGTAAATATGTAGGTACATCTTTTGGCCTTCGATCGAGCTTAACCTTTTAGAAGTACATTATAAACTTAATTAACAACAAATTAGCTATAAAAGTGTTTAATCCACACATTAATAAGTATAGTCTTCATACACTGTAAATCCTATTGACAGTTTATCGACATAAAAGTCAAACGATTCTCCAAATCTTAACACTCAATTAACTAAATATACTAAACAGCCGAAGCTCACAAATCGTTCAGCGGAGAGTCGCGTTAAGTCGAGTGCTTTGACGCTCGCGCATTAGAAGTCGCATTTCCGCGGCGCCTGCGCACATGTACAAACTAAAACCCTCTTCCCGTGCCATAGACTCTGACGAATTAAGTTATTAACGCACGTCACAGCTGCTCTAAACAAATCAAAGGACCTACACCGACCACTCGAAACGCGCGCGCGCCGACACCGTCACACGTCTTTACGAGCGTTTTACGAGCGCTTTCATATTCAACTGCCGAAGCTCTTAAGGGTGCAACGATTGTTTCCATGACTAAATAAATTAATGCGGGCGACGCGACGCGCCCTATTTATAACATACTATCACCAGTTATTGTACTTTGAAGTTATATGTGTATACTACACCCATGTCTTTGATCTTCAATAGTGGTGAAGATGCTTAATAACGAATTTCATAAATCATACCGAACATTCGTCAGCGTAGGGCAAGTTTGTTTTAGCTGAATATTTATCGAATACCGAAACATCTTTGATGTGCTCAGCGGATCGCTAAGCCGCCGAGTGGAGGTTTCATTACCATCAGCAATAATTTTACTTAACTCCCGTATATTTCGCCGCTACCTTGGCGGCCTCGGCCTGTCAACGTGGGGAAACACCGTAAGGCGAGGTTATAAATTATTTACAGTTTCCACGCGAATACCGTGTATTTGTCACCCCGGGCCAAGGTATTAAGATATTGCTTCGTATTCCTATGGGCCTCATTATAGGGCGGGGCGAGATGCGACACCTATAATATTTCATCCTTAGGCCCGACGAAACACCGAAAGCGATAGAGAAAACACCTCGCGATTTCCCCATTTTAAAGGCACTCTAAGCAATTGTGTTGCGTGCTTTCGTTAGGATATTTACTTTTAATTTTATTAGGAGCAAACGTTCCGTGGGAAAAATTGGAAGAGCGATTCGCTAAAAAAAAGGTTGTTTTGATGGTAGTTACATTAAGGTAATTGGTGTACGGCTGCGAAACAGTTTTATAGCCCATAGCAGTGGCCGTTTGGGGCTGGCTAGCCCAATCATTGTCAGTCTTCGCCGCCGGCCGAATCTAATACGGGATCCGATGCTAATGGAACGAATTTATGTATCCAACGGATAAATTGGCTCTCAAGATTTATAGAACAACAAATTGCTGAATGTATGTATTTAAATTAAAAGTCTGGAATTTACGATCCTTTGTAGAGTTTCCGTTGGATGTGTAATTTAAATTCATAAATTTAATAGTGGCCGTCAGAACGATGTTAATCTGTAGTTATTTGGAATACGCGAAGTCGTCATTAAAGCGTCATAGAAAGAATTATGTCGTCGGGAGAGTAACGCCCGCACTCACAGCCTCGGATCAATTTACTCTCACAATGACCTTAATATAAAGTCATCGTGGCTCGGATGGAGGGTAATAATTTCCATGTATGAGTATTAAAGAATTTCTGTCGATGTTATCTCGAGCGTGAGTCGCGTGTGCGAGAGGAAACTGAGAAGCGACGTTATTAAAAAAGCACATGTGGCGATGTGTATCGCAGCGTTTGTTAATTACTTTTGACACGCAGCATATGATTCAATTATCATATGATTTATTCGGAGCGAAGGGTCGGAGTGCGCGGGCGCGTAAAGATCGTAGCTTATTTGAGCGTTAACTATCACATTAATTTCGACGGATCGCGTTCCCGGCAGATGGCAGGCAAATTCTCATGCAGTAGCTCGACTCTTTTTTGTCGTCTCGTTAACACGCTACCGTTTTGTGTGGCCCGGAAAGGGCTCTACGGAATTTCAATACCTCCGAATATTTCGAAACCATTAACAACACTTCGCTTGTTTACTCTACGGCAATTAAACCTGTACCCAAACATGTAATGATTACATATCCATAGTAAGACAGAAGACCCCGAACGATTTTAACATACAAATTTCCTTTGGTCACTATTATAAAACTATAAATTCTATCATTATCGCGTGCCACATCTTAAAAGTCAGCGTTATTCACATAAAAACCGCTTTAATTGCTTAACTCATCCGTCGGGTAACCACATAATTCACCTTGAAACCGCTTTCACACTAAAGATCGCCTTCGTTAAGCCGCGAGCATAGAACCAGTTGGTAATAAATACTAATTACTGGTGAAATAATATGATAACATCTCGTCCAAAATTCCTAGCATTACACCCAAAAGTTGAAGAAAAAAAGAATCGTTTCCATACATAGTAAATCTTGCATGACGCGTAATGGTCTCAAGAGCTTATTTATAGTCGTCGGTCGTTTTGAACGAACAGTTTAATAAATATTATCACACTCTAAGTCGTCAACAAACGTGAGAAGATAGTCGTTTGACCCGGTTCGTGATATTTGTCTCATTTCGAGGATTAAAATGTGATGGTTGCCGATCGACGTCTTCTGTTTGTTGAAATTGTCTTACAATAAATATCGTTGGTTTAAGGATCACGACTCGAGCGAGTATCTTGTATAATTAGACCCCGGTTCAAAATGGCTCCCGTATCGAGTGCTCTCGAATGACAAAAGAGGACTTATAACAGGCAGTGTAAAAAGGGATCTTGAGTTAATCCAAAGACATTTCAAAGACATCTCGAACGATATTGCATTTTTAGGAAGGCGCAGTATTTTTTGAATGCGTATCCGGTTCAATTAAAAAGTGTTGTTCGGATCAACAAAAAATACAAGTGTACACGTGGACTCCCAAAACAGAATGCTGCAAACAAGATAAAAACATTTTCCGCCCTTTTCATACGATTGCGTAAAAATAGGATCACCATACAACACTGCGACCCAATTTTATTCAGCTTATATAAACAGATTGGCTTATAACATGATAACTGTAAAGTGAATTATGGTCTCTATTATTTTTGGTACAAGATCACAATACAACAATGAAGTAACAGTCATTAGTAGGGCAAACTCTTGGCGGGGTTCCCACATTTGCCACCACATGGCTCGCATTGAAACATGTCTCTGCAGCTACTTTCAATAAATCCGGATTATCATTTATTTAAGTACGGCTTTTGTTTGGTTAAGGCTTGTTTTCTATTTCGGGGCCACAGAGTTTGAAATACAACGCCGAACGGTATTCGATGTTCGTACTATGCTTTCACGGTGAAGGAAGTGCGTGTTATGGCAGCTTATGTTTCGAAGTCGCCCGCTGAGATATTCGAGGCACCCGTCCGTTTTTTGTGACAGACCAACCGAGTGCCATAAATAATAGGTAGGGGTTCGAGCTATGCGTGCTTTGTAATAAATTCGATGCTCTTTTGGTAGCAAAGGAGCGGCCTTACGAGGATTGAATTATGGTGATGCACTAAGCCGGCGAACGCGGCTGGGAGCCATCGTTTTTATTTACCATTTCGCGTTAATCTCTTACATTTGTATCCCTGTATCCTCGTTCGTACAATAAGTTCTTTCTGCTACACGCTCATCCTGTCGGATCGAGTTACTTAGTACTCCCGTCCATTTGAAAGAGACAACACACATGGTACATCCGTATTGGCTTTCTCTTAAAACAGAAGACATTTAAATCTCATGGGACCGTCAATATTTCCTTTCCGAGTAAAACAAAGGCGAGCGTCTGGGCCTGTTCTAAACTAAGATAGATTAGTGCGGCAGTGGACGACACGACTGGCCGGCTTATACGTACTTGTTTGTTGGCCCATTCTGTTTGCCCGCTTTTACTCAGCTACGAGAGCAGTATGCTCCTTTGAATGGCGGTGGAGGATAATACACGATCGTGTTGTGTTTCTGTTCATAAAGTTTACGAACTATTGTAAACTCTTCAACTGTAAGTCCATCGTTTGGTTTAACCCGTGCTTGTACTTTAACGACTTTAATGTTATGCATTGTTCGATGAATAAGTAATGCTTTAGGGTTCTAGTATCCATTAAATATGGGTAATTTTACAGTAACTTTTTGAAACTACAGCTTTATACATATAGTTATAGGTATCCTATTTAATAAGTTATTTTTAGATATCACTAGGAGAGTGTCAGGCTTTTTCTATACAAATCTCATCAAAGTCGTCGCGCTTAGTTGACGTTGACGATGACAGCGGTATTTATTTTAGACATAGTTATGAAAGCAAGCATGTGTATCACATTTAGAGGACTTTCAAGATACCTGTCACTGGTTGAGTAATGTTTGTCCCGTGAGAATGACTCGGATAGGGTTACGGGGCGGCTTGCGCCCGCACATCACGGTACTCAAATTACCCCGGATAAGTCAATCATTGGAAACGTCCAAGTTAGCCCGAAATAAAACGCTCAAATGTAGCGTGTGGCGCTCCCGGCGTAATGCGTAGCGACAGCCGACGTGTTTTGTGCGAGAAAATAAAATTGATGGCACATGGAGCCACGCACCTAAATAGCCCAGCATTCGTGTTGCAGCTAAATGCTTTGTCTATTTTACAGCGACGCGAGACGTGACTTTCCTTTTATTTTCGGGGGTATATTAGTTCCGTGTCAACCGTCCTTACGACGAAACGAAATGTTTGCTTAAAATGCCGCTTAAAGAGTTAAATACGACTGTTGAGTGGGAATTAATTGGACAAGTGTCGGCGATCTGAAACTAACCGAGAGCTCCAATTTCCTGCGCAGGCAGTCTTCGAGCAAATAGCTCTTTGCAAATCAAACAAGGGACCGTCTGCCGAATCCACATATCAACTTCGCATTGTTTCTCTCCCATCATTCGGCTAACCAGAGGCGTTTTCGATTATCCGCCCTCGGGAGAACAAAGCCTGTGACCGCAGAACCAAGTCAATTACATAGTTCAACAACTCAGCCCTTATAACTTTCATAGGCTACCACCGGAATACAGAAAAGGGTATATGTTTTCAATACGGAGGGCGAGCGTTGCGATTGACCCTTTCGAGTGTCCGCATTGACTTTTAAATTACTAATCCTGCGGGGCAAACAGTGCCCGGGGCAGAACTGTTTACCCGCTCGAGTGTGCTCGCATATCTTCATTAGCCCGGGCAAGTAGCGCCAGTCCGCTTGCTTACTCACCACTCAATGAGAAACGGAATTTACCACGCAAATGGGAATGCTCACTTTCATACCTACGGCTCACGTTATATTCCAATTCCATCCCCCGAACATAATTCACGCAAACGTATTTTATAACTCAATGCAGCGAAATAAAAATCCAATAAACGTTCTGTGAAATACTGAATTTAATAACTCTATATTTTTGTAGCTCGACTAGCCTACAACACGAATTGAATTTTGATGAAATATCAGAATTGGGAGTTCACTGTGCGCATCAATATGACTGTATTAGCATAAACTTACGCAGCCAAAATAATGTAGCCGTCACTACGATATATCTTTACTTAACATAATGAATTTAAATTCTTTCACATCGTTTATGTTTATATAACTCGTTTTCCGGAAACAATTTGACTTAGCAACCGCTATTTAGATACATACTGAATGGAATGGGCCTTATTAATGTTTATCTGGGAATCAGAATAAGAATGCGTAGACCCGACTCTACTGGGGAGCATCCAAGCGCGCTATTTCTCGTGATAGCTCTATACAAGCTTTTTTAACGTCAAGCACAGTCTACCCTTTCAGTCCAATGAATTACTTAATTTTTCCGCGTTGGGCACAGACCCTCCGGTACTCAATGTCGAAATAAATTAACCTTATCCATTGTATTATAAAAGGATGTAATGGTTTGAGTGGTTCTGAATCCATGGGCGTACGACGGAATAATTTTTGGCAAATATCCCGGATCGGCCTTTGTAATTTTCTTACAATAGAACAGTAGGTCGCAAATTACTGCAATTACAAATTGTTTAATGACTTATTCCAAATTAGGTGGAAATCCAACACATCGCGTTGGTAAAGACAAAATGCAGTGTTTTCGTGCTGCGTGAATAATGAATAGGCGAAAACGTTTAATCACATGTGTAACGAACGAAAATGTTCCGTTTTAAATAAATCAGATCTACAGTTAGTGCGTCATTCGCTTTATTGGAATGAAATGTTGAACGTTCGCTGCGAGCTGTAATGCGAGTGAGGCTTATATTAATGCATTCTATTTCGCTCCACTGCTTATTAATGAGATGAAATTGTTAATAACGATGGGCACAGAATATAAAAATAACGATTAAGAGTGTTAAACTACCGTAACTGATCGGAATTCGGTCCGGCGATTGTACTAGCTATTGTGTTGAGTATAATGGAAGTGTTTATATTTGGGCGGTTTTTTTTTACGGAGAAAAAATAAACACCGGTCTCTACCTGGTCGACCCATCCGTCATAGCTCATAACGAGAAATTATTGTTCGTTTTTATTACCTTCCGAGAATAGGTTTCACTATCAAATGGAGGCTGACGGCTTTATTTGCAAACATTGTAATAAATTACCCAAATTGACTCGTCCGATGTCCACCTTTGCTCTCACGGTCTATGCTCTTTTTATGTTTGAGTTTTTGAAGCTTTCGTTATTCATGACAATATTTATTTCAAGTCAAGTAAGACATCATTGGCTTCCACAGGCTTTATGCTATCAGGCAGTGAAAGAAAAATAAAATAAGCTCAGCAGTGTTTACATTTAACAACCACATATTTTATTCAAAGATTTTGTTCTTAACACATTGTAGAGATTCATTATTATTATGTATAATAGTTTCAAAATAGTAGTACATTCGTTGTTTATGCATATGAGTGAGCTTGGGTCTTTGTTTGCGGTGGAGATGAGAATAAACCGACTAAACTCAGTTTTAAAGAGCTTTTATTGTTTCCTAATCCGTATTACGTGAGGCATAGCGTTGAGAACGCGTGTTGCTTGTGTTACGAGAGCGCACGTTTAAGTTTGTATATTCAATATGCAGATTAGTGAACGGATACATGTCCACGACTGCGCCGCCCCAAGATCGGATCCAGGGAACACACGTGGGCACTAAAATTATCATTGTTAAACTTGTGCTAGCAACTTGGGGAGGAGTTGAGAGCTGAGACACGCTTGCGACGACTGGCGCGATCGACTTCGGAATGACAATTGAATATTTAAACTTAATTTTGTTTTTTATTCCGGCCAGTATTTGATCAAGCATTTGACTCAAAGATTTTATTCTGTCTGACCTTATAAAAATATCTAACATGCCCGACTTTCAGCGCTAAATACAGCATCATTACTACTAACGTAAAGAATTAGTCAATAAAACACTGCTCTAGTTAACGGATTTATTTTCTTTTGTTTACGACTCTTTTGTAACGTCGAAGTAAACGTTTATAAAGAAACCTGAAGGAAGAAACTTAAAGGGAGTAAAGACAATAATAGAATGTTTAATACTTGAATTAGAACAACGAACGAAAGAGTTCGTAGCGTGCCATAAAGGCGTGTATTCGAATTAAAATATTTGAACGTGTTAAGCTTTGTTTTATTCAAAACGTGTTTATATTGTACTTTTTTAACATAACGCTTGAAACGAATGTGCATATGATTACGAGTACACTAACAAGGCATGTCGCGTCGTGAAGTGTGTGGTCCGAGCGGCTGGAATCGGGAACTTTTTTGTATCAGAAAAAGGTTTTTTATCAATTAATGGTCTACAACCCGAGACTCATGTAAGCCATTCAAGTCGTTTGGATCATTAGAGGAAGGCTTGGATTTCGGAACGGAGCCTTTAATTAATTAAGAGCAATTAACTAAATGATAGTTATTACGGGCCGCGGCGAGACTATCGTTGTTTCGGTGGTATTTGATAGAACAAGGTATAGTTTTGATAGAAATGTATTTTGTTAAATAAATAAAGTTATTTAAAACTATCTACAAAGAGAAGCTAAAAAGGTAGATCATAATATGTACAACGAGTAACTTGCATAACGTAAAAGCTCAGACACCCCAACTTATGTTAATCAGATGAGTATTAATTTTACAGCTTATGATTATTTAGTTGAATATAATTATAAATATTTTTGAATAAATATTATAATAAGCTATAATTAAACTCAGCATGACATAAAAATGATAATTATTTTCGGTAAGAACTAAAATGATTTTCATAGTTTCTTCTCTCACTTACTCACTATCTTACGTCAATTCCATTACCGTATATTTTTAAGTTGTATCGTTTGATAAAAAAACAAGTCGATTATTAAAAGAATCAAGCAAAAATTATTTAATTGGGTCAGAAGGTAATTTAACAAGTCCTTTGATGAGGTTACGAACTCAAGTAGCTACTTACAGCCTTCATAATGAAGTTGATCTTGAATGATGAAAAATCTTTTTCTCAGTATTTTTACCTGTAACAAAAACACACCATTAATACATGTCTCTTATTTTTTTTAAATATCAAGAGTAAAATACCAAACCCTTTCAATTATGAGGGTATAGTATTACGTATTTAAGGGGTATAGATGATAATATTAGAAATCATTAATATCTTATTCAGTTTTGACATGTGGCCCGTCATTTCCCGGGCATGATCAACAATGAGCACTAATGCATTAAATGACGCAATGACTTGCCGTAACTGTCAGCTGCTTTGGTATGACCATTGTTCATTCATTTAACTTTGTACACCTGGTTGCTAACTAAATATTTGTATTAACACAATATTAATGTTGTTTTATTGCGCAATGTGAAACACCTTTCTTGTGTTTGTTTTGGTTGGTCGATATCTAAACGGTAAAATTACGACAGCATATCAAGCTAAAATAATGTAGCATTTTATGTAGTGGTAATAGATATTATTAAAATGTGCTATGAACTAGCACACTCAAAACTTAAGAAGTCGTTTCCAAGTACCTTAAACGGTACTTTAATGACGAAGCCCACTGGCTGGCAAGTTAAAACACTTCTTAACTTTGTAAAAAAATACATTCTACCTCTAAATAAAACTTATACGAGTATATTATATCCAATGCTCTAGATCCAATCCGTCCAAATCCTTAACAAAAACAAAACAAAAACGCTCTTATTAGAACGAGCTCGCAAGTCAATCAGATCCGGCAAAAACAAAACACATAATCAGATATCGTTGCATGCAAAACATAAGTATGCTAATGCAACAATAATCGTCAGAAGACAATAGGTCCACCTAATAGAATTCCTTAGTAACCGCGCTCGGCCCATCAATCATGCAGATATAAGATCTGAGATGAAACGAAACTCATCATTTATAGATCTGTCCATCCACACTGAACGAATGTTATTAATAGATATCTATCTCGTCATCATCTGAATTCGGTAACGGTAATTTCGGTCATTTGGTCGGTCCAGCGATATCGGTAACAAATTATATATCTCGTTGGAACAACGATCAAGAAAGAGATTGTGAGCATACTAACTGATCGTTTTTTGTACGTTTCTGTTACTGTTACCAAGTTAGATTGCCATCGGATCATTAATTATGTTTCGGATCTTAAAACGTAATCAACCTCAATACAAAATATTGGATCGAAAATTAATAATGTTATTCAATTTAAACTGTGTCAATGTTGAACTTAATAAAATTATTTTCATTCGAATTTTATTTCATTCAATATTTTTTCAATTTAAACATACTAAAAGCATAATACAAATTTAATCATAGATTATTTTAAGTTAGTAAGATACTTAACGTTTGATTTCAATATTTAGATCAATCACAGGTTTAGTCCAAATATTGTTATTGGAGTTGTGAAGCTTCAGTCAAGAATTGAGTTCAAGAATCATTTACAAACACGGGGACCAACTTTAGGGTTGTCCAAAAAAATAAAGCGGTTGACAACTTACTAAGCCATATTTTTATGTAAATTACGGATTTGACTTCTCCGTCGACATAGATGACGTAATAAAACTCCGCCGCAATAAACAGAACTCAATATTCCTGTAACACTATCTCTCGATATGAGCTTGCGATAACAGGCGGTAGGATAAAGGTGCTTCGAGTTTTGGTCCTAAATGGCGGTTGTAAACCTCTAAAATGTTATTGCTGTGCATTAACGGCTAATATATTTTTGTGTCGACATAGAAACGTCACCGGAGAAGTAGTTATAAAGCAAAAACGTTCCATTTTGAAAGTGAATGGTACCAGTTTCTGCTACTCTTTTTCTGTGTCTTCGAGAAATATTAACATCAATTTATGCACATGTTGTGACTATAATATTACCCTCGAATTAGAGACTAGATAGATATTAAACTCATACCTTTATTTGTAAAGGCAAATAAAATAATATTACAGCTATTTTGGTAATTTCAGTAATATGCCTGAAATTATGTGAATTGAATGTTCCAATTGAAGTTATAAAAATAGAGCTTAGGTAAGTTTTCTTTATATCATCAATTGACGTCACACTGCCTCATTCTGTACAAAAATAACCAACTGAGTACCTAATATATTGATTTCAAAAACTTTTGACTAGTCTATAATACTTAAAAAGAAAGAGCGTTAAAAAGAACAGACGAAATTACAAGAGTAAAAAGAGAGCAGAACATAAAACTTTTTACATTTCTTACATTACGATAATCGCACCGGGCCTTCATAGATGGAGGTTCGTGATAAAAAACCTTGTCAATATCATTAAGGCTGGCATCTCAGTCTTACTCAACAAGATTGTGGGCTCGTTGCCAGATAATGATTGTATTTTATTATATCTCTATGTCGTACACGAGTATCTTTGATAAGCAAAAAGATTTATTTACAATGACTTCATATAGGTAAGCAAAAAGCATTAGTATAATAATTATGTCAAGTCATAAACCGTCGGAAGGGACCCAAAACTTTAGGGGCTTTGGACAATAAAAGAAGGTCCGTTGGATTTTATTTCAATACGGACCGCTATAATTGAATCGTGATGTTTCTATTTTGCAATTATTTTACTCATGAAACGTTTTGTTCCTTTTATTATTTGGGCTATTTAAAATATCTTTTCCATTTCTTATTATGAGCTCCGTAATAAAATTGAAACTGAAATTCTGGAGAAGATAAAAGTTATTTCGAAAAGGTTCATGACTTCGCCATCAGTTAAGGCACATTCACACTTCAGTCATATCAGCCATCTCGATTCAAAGAAATGATATTGCTTGAAACTTCGTATGGTACGTTTCGTACGTTAAGTTAATCGCGATCTCGCAGAATGATTGTACGAACTACGAGCACGGATGCAGAATGTTGCGTGTGGGAGCGCCTTAACATAAATATGATCGCTTGTTCTGTCTTCGAAGATATGGAAACAATACTCGTTTCTCGAAGGTATGCTGTATCAGACGTCGATCGTGGCCTTTATTGAACCACCAATAACAATAAATTTTAATATTGATAACAGCCCTCGAAGATATCTCGCATTGTTTGTTTAGTACGTATTTGTTTTGAGAATAAAGCTTTGTTGTGATTTTAATCGAGCTTTTCAATTACATATTTATTGGTCGCCGTATTTTAATTTCGTGAGCAGTCCGCGGTTAATTCACACAATAATTAATCAGTGACGTGGTTAAAATACGATGACAAAATTTTACTATAGTTTTGAGGTATCAGCATAGGTCGATACTTGAACTTTGAACTTAAAGCTTTTACTTTAACCGTGACAATAACAATAGTACTAATCAATCCCACCTGATTTTAGTTGATTTCTTTTCAAGTGCAAATTCACAAATGTATGTGTATTCTATCACACTATTGCTGTAGGTAAACCTCATATCGATGTATGTAAGTCTCCACTATTTGAACTTGGTATTGACGAAACAGCTTACAAGATTGGCCCGCCGAAATCGAAGACAAACAATAGTGGTACAATAGTAACTCGTCGCAAGTTGGTATTAACATAACACCTAAACACCATAGTGGTCGGTCCATATTAGTGCGTTTACGTACGCAAGTGCACTCCATTGAGCATTCTCAAACACGCCTTGTTAGTGCTGTAACATGATAACCATCGACATTTCGATACCGACAAGGGTATCTGTTACAATGTCGACTATAATTGTCAATGGGTATGTCACTAGTGAAATGTCTGGTTGACCAATATAACGGCGCTAATAAAAAAAGTGATTTGATTGAGGAAAGTGTTTGTACTACTAATTAGCACGGACTTAATATTATAGAATAACACATAGATTTAAATTATTTTATCTAAAACAGTTTCATTCTGAAATATTGTAAAGAACTTAATTTATTTAGTTCATTTAATCCTAATCCTAACCTAGAAATACGTTCAGCCATTTCGAAAATTAATAAACAAATAGCCGAATAAATTGAAATCATATTTCGGTTGTGTGAATGAACAAGAGTTGTTATTTCAACTCCATTTGTTAGATAAATTTAGATACGTGGCGCACGTTGGATATTATATTGTTGTAGTAGCAGATTGCTCTGTCACTTAGTAACAAAAATAATTTTGGTTTTTGATGGTCCACATAAACAATCGACCAAAATTAGTTCCTGGAAAGGCCGGTGGAGAAGCGTTGTCGATAAAGGTACATCCCTGTGAACTGTAGACAAAGCTCCACAAATATATTCAGCAGGTGTCCACATATTTACATACAATTTCCAAAGACATACATACGATAACTCCCTCTTTACTATAAGATCCGGTGTGATCGGTTTCACAAACGATATGCACGTTCGATGGAGAATATTGAATTAAGTGATTTGTTGACTACATCGCTGTCAGAGTAAAGTATGCGAGGCGGCAAAGCAATCTTTCTGTTCTTTGAGCTTCGTATCTTTCCATTCTTTGCATTGCGTACTCATAATAATTCCTCCTCTCATAGTGATACACAAGGTGAGTTTTATTCACTGTATTTATGTGAAAATTTGAGAGTAAATACTGCCCTTAGGATCAACTCAAGTCAATGCCAACAGCAAATTAGTATGACAAACTTTGATACTTAATTCTGGACTGTCTAACGCCCGTATTCACAAACGATGCTTGCTTGTGAAGCAGCAAATCGAACGCACAGCGTTGAATAGAGCTCTGTGATTGGTGCATGTGTCACCCTGTGCGTCAACGCGCACTGTGAGACCTCATAGTAATATTTGTGAATGCGGGCGTAAGATGCTTTACATGAAACTGTTTGGCAGTAAAATAAGTACATATTATATTATGCTAAGTAAAAGTGCCTAAAAAACGCAACGCAAGAAAACTATAGCATATCCGTATGCTCACATTTTTGTAGACAGATATTTGCAAACTGTATAATTAATTTATGTTTCATGTATCTGTTTTCCGCTCCGCTTTACGCCAACTTGGAATCGCACTAACAGCACATGTTTTTCAAAAACTGTAATCTCTATTGCCTGATATGTATTTCGCATTAGGCCTCTCGAAGTGTGGTTTGACTTCGAGATAGCATAGCAAACAAAGCACATTGAATTGTAGGCCACCCCCGGCAGGGCGCGCCGCCCACCGCGAGTCGTGACGCGGACTGCCTACTGCACTGGGTGTGGTGGTAGTTACAGCGGGTAAAAGTGGTCAGACTAAACACATTTAGGATCAAAACATGTTTAAAAAGTGCAAGGTTTTATGCAATAATACTCATTGTTTAAGTTTTTATTTAACCATCTTCTCCCGAGAATGGATTACTATTTGTGTTTTTGTGACTTACTAAAACACTCATAAGTAAAGCTATGTTTCAAACCCTTGAGACTAGATAAGGTTGAATCCAAAGTGCACTAATGTTAGTAAAAACCAATTTCAATTACACTGTTAACGTGCTAAATAAACATATAAATTATGTTATATTTCTTTCAACTTGCTACACCAGTACATAAAACCGGTTTTAGGTATTCAAAATTCATGATATTATAAACTGTTACAAATATGAATGAGCCGGAAACTGCTACTCCAATTACGTGTATATCCTTAAATTGTTTTCAAGTTTAATACGACAAGCTCCTTATACTTGGCCCTTCCTTTACCAACGGTTTCACGTTACACATTTTATCACAACGGTCATGTCCACGACAACACGACATTTGCAGCGCAACCCGACACCGCTGTCACTGAGGACCCACCCCACGCTCACGTTAAGTTTTATATCCACTCGCTGATATCTTGCCGATGCGCTGAGAATATAAATAAGAGGCGTAAAGTAGAAATGAAATACTATGTTGAATGTCGTTGTTTGGGCAAAGTGTTTGCTGGGCCGTATTAGATTGCGATACGCTGGGTTCCCCGCTTCATATCGTAGGCATAGGGGTAATATACGGGAATATATGGTGGGCAATTTGGGGAGATTCGCTTAGGTTATGTTTTGTTATGGCCATTTAAAGTGTGTTAGGCTGGGATGGTGCATCTCACTTTTTAACTTTAACAAACATCAAAAATGACAAACTTCATACAAAAAGCACCTGCTATCGTTACAGTTACGGTCAAAGTTAGGTGGTGCAACTCAGCCTTAGTTTTTTTCGACATAATCTCGTATTGATCTTTAATTATTTGGGAAAGTTTTCAAGATAGACTGTTAAAGTACCTAATTAATTCTGAACTTACCTACATCACTCAACTAAATTAAACCACTATAATTGTCTAATAATAGTTTACATTAAATTACGAAACATTATAACAATCAAACCTGTCTAGACGGGGATTACCTATTTACACATATTCAGTGTTGCTTTTACATAGTAAAATGTAAACACCAACTGTGTAGGTAACTCTAAATATATTATGTAATTACTCAACAGCTAGCTACTTAACCCTCAATTTCAGTGACGTATAAATTACTTATTCAGACAGCTATCTCGCGTTATCGTTTATTATTTTAGAGCTCGCTTTATTGTGATGTAAATATTTTATTCTGCGATAATACAGCATCAAAAGATAAAGCAAATTGATCAGAGAACACTGGTATTGGGCGCTTTATGGTGTCGTGGGCGTCTCTAATTGATACGAGGAGATTGTGCGAACGACGCCTCACATAAATTAATATTTAATGTCCATGTGTAGACGGCTAATGTGTAATTATTCAGATAAGCTTCAATACAGGATTATGGGGTAGGTAATGGAGTGATCTCGAACGAAGAGGAAATATTCGGTTCTTCTGAGAAACAACGTTACACTTTGTGAATGGTAAAGGACTTTTTTTATACCACCTGATACAAGCTGTGGAATGTTAGTTTGAAATAAGAAGAAGAAAATTCGAAATGTAATTCTATTAAGCATTACAGGGTTAATAAAGAAACTTGTATAGAGTTTGGAGAGTCGTTTGTTCGAGAATGATATTAAAATTAAATGCAAGTTCCAAAGAGGTTTCAATTAATTGAACTTAATAACTAAAGCGCAAAATGTAATAAATATTAATACAGAACAAGTACGAATACTTAATACATTAAAACATAACAAGCTTTTTAACTGCCAATTAACTACTCTAGAATTCGTTTGTATTTTATTTTCCTCTAGAATTCGTTTGTATTTTATTTTCCACTTAAATATTTAGCATAATTCTATTATAAAATTTAACAAGACTCTGTTGAATAGCAGTTCCGTTGTTTTCCCGCAGTTTACGAGTACATATAGTCACAAAGATACTATAAAATTTGAATAGATATAATAAATATCTATAGCCTCCAAGAATACTATCTGTATTCTTTTATCTATCAAAATATGCTTCGAATATAAATCTAACCAATCTATAAAAAATACAAGGAAGTCAAACGAAAAACAGTCGAAAATTGCTCTAATTAAGCACGATCTGTGCTTAATTAGTTGAATTTGTTTAATCACGCGCAGATCGTACATAAGGTGTTAATTTTCGTTATAATCCACATTATATGTGCTCGGGTAAACAATATCAAATATCCAATATTGTCTTAAACATATTACATAAAGCGTAACGCTTCGAATTCAATATAATCATGTTTAACTAACTGAGACTGTAATTTCCTTGGATTTGGAACATTAAGTCCGCCGAGCGCAGTGATGTGCACGAATTAGTCATACTCGAGTACTTAAAAGCATTAATTTGGTGATATATTTCTTCGAAAACTATGAAATTTCAAACGCATATTATGGTAACACCGTACACATACGATGCAGGAATTAACTTACATCCCTATTGTAGACTTTATCTCAGAATTAACATAGATTTTAATAGAATACCTGGTTTTACCCCTTTGGCTATTTATGAAAAATGTAAAATGCGCCATTTTAAGTCAAACGGCTACCCAAGAGTAGTTACGCATTAATTTTAGCACAGGTACCTACCTACAATGTATTATACTTAAAAATTTTCCTCTTGAATCACTTTATCTATTAAAAAAACGTATCAAAATCTGTTGCGTGGTTTTAAAGATCTAAGCATACATGTATAATATAATAGTGATGATATGTAGTGAAAGTGAAGAATCAACGGAAGATTGACTCTACCAGCTCCTTTCTCGTAACATTTTAGAAACTACAGGCCTGAATTATTTATGGTAAATCACAAATTAATATTTATCGATTCCAAACTAATTCGATTCCAAAATCACCCATTTAAGCGCGTCCCTACCGCCGCGAGCGCCTCCCCAGCTCGTCTTCAAGAAGGATATCGTGCATTTGTATAAACACTAGCTACTTCCCCTTTCTTCGTGAGGGAATATGTAATTTAGCGAATGCTTTATTACCCTTTGCTCTTAATGAATTCTGCTTTGGGCGGATTCTGGAGGCAATAAACGGCTTGTGGATACTAAAAAGCGCTTCAGATATTCCTTATTACGCTATTAAACTATCGTGCTACTATTTCATACCGTCACGTTCGCTCAGCTATGTGAGCAATGTACTTGGGACGTTTGAATTTTAATCATGGTAGTATAAGTAGATTTTTTTCTAGTTGTGATTTTATTGTTATGCTCTAAAGACCTATTTCTCAGTCATCAGGTAACATTTACCAGTGGAAAAAAATATAATATGATTAAATTATAGATTGAAAATTATATTCTTGGGATCATCGATTAATTTGAGATCTAAGGAAAACTTGTTGAATTGAATTGTATCTTAAAGTGATATTTTATAAAATAGAAATTTTATGTAAAATTAACACGCTTTGCTGATTCCAGATGAATAGTTGAAAAATTCCAAAACCGCCTCTTACTACATTTTAAAAATCGTCGGCAAATGGCATGACATTTCTATAAAATCTCTCCTCATTGCGGTTTTTAATCAGTAATTACAAAACAATGTTTATATTCGCTCCCAAAAGGCGAAATCCCCTGGGTTCTTAAGTGGGCGTATAATAGCTGACACTTATGCCATCTTTTGTGTGCGTAATGACAGTTTTCGTTTCCCCTTTATTACATTTGAGTGGTATTGGAGACAGTTTATGAAGCTTTAATAAAGCTTTTGCAGACGTGTGGCCTGGCTAAGCAGATGGCGTTTAATATCGGCCGGGGAAAGTTACTATAAGTACCAGGTATCAAGTTTTCATTGTAATACTAGATTGTATAAGGGGCTTTTACTTTTTTCTTTTATTAAGTATTTATTGAAGGTCATAAATTAGTTTGCATGTTCAATTAAAATAATCATAAAAGTAAGCACATGATGAGCTTCCATCAAACTCTACTTTTAACCAAATTGTCCGTATAAAATTCGTTACTTGGAATTTTCATCTACTTGACTAAATAAAACGCTAGCTACAGTTGCGAGTTTTGACTCATTAGGGGCATTTAATTACATACGAGTATACCCGTGTCTAGTTATTAGATAACGATACTCGCTACAATACAAACTCTTACGATAATTAAAGCATTTTATCTCAAGCTTTTTAATTATTATTTTTTTTACTAAAACCAAACCTACCCAAGAAACAAAAGCTACACTACGATTTTATTAAGGTTAATATTGAAATAAAATATGGAATATTAACAATAACAAAAATCCTATCGGCACGCGGCCCGCCTCGCTAATCCCTCTTGAATAAAACATAAGACGCTCGATGGAGCACTATTAGGGTTAAGGCACAGCAAGGGAGTTTTGCATAAGTGGCACCTCACTGACACGGTAGTGGGAGTGTGATAACAGAAGTGGGACTTCAGGAATTATATTCAGAAATAGAGTCTTTAGAGGCCAGTTTTGTTAATGATCACATAAAGTAACGTAACGATTTTAGTAGAGTTAATACTCTATGTACAAATAAAACACTTTAACTGAGACATCGTAAGCCGAGACTCTTGAAATCAAAAGTTGTAGTTTATCTGAAAAATAAATTAGTAACTAATAACTGGCTAACATGGGGCTTTATTGGCTACTTTGGCTAGTGTTGAAAAACAAACTAAGCATTGTTTATTACCGAATAAATACTTATTGTATTAATCAACTTGTAATAGAATACCTACTAGACATTATTTTGATTTACCCAAGTAACTCACAATAAAACCGTAATCAACAGATAATTACAGCCTTGTTAAAGTTAGATTGCAATTCAGTTACTAAATTCATACACGTATACCTAATATTTGCGAGGACTATGCAGGATTATACAGATTGAGCTAACACGCAAAGCCTTTGAAAGCAAACAGCCCCGATCGCTGCAAGAACTAGTTAGTTCAGGTCTACGATCGATCATTATTTCACCTCCAAAATACATAACATAACCTCAAGCTAAACAACAGCATCTTATGTCGCGGTTTTGCAAGAAAATAATTTAGGTATAGAGGTACAATATCGCCCATAAAAATGCTTTGCTTCATAACGAAATTGCCCAAGATAAGCTGTCCTTTATTAAAGCATAGGTGAACACAAAAAATAATCGCCGTCGGATAATATTTTGAGGAATTCGTTCACAAAAGGAAGGCGACTCGACCGGCTCCAATCGATGGCCGCTTGACGGGCAGCTGCAGAATGAAATTATGAGCATTTTTATTTCTCCGCGGTCGACGGGCACCGTCCACCTGCCTGCCGACCGCGATTGACACCTACCCCATTATAAACCGAGGATCAACCGAAAAAACCCGAACAATAGCCGAACGCAGCCGCATGAGAACTTATTATTAGCCCTTTATAACATCCACCATTCACATCTAACGTCTTCATACAATCCTGCCTATTAGAAGGCGTGTGGGCAGTGGGCTTGCAGCTAAATAAATCTATTGTTGCCTTAAAAAAAACAAGTGAACATCTTCATCCCCATTGTCAAAAGTTACGTTCGCGCCGCATTTTAGATGAGAATTTATTGCCAATTTCAGGGAATGTTTACCGAAAAGTGAGTGAATGGCGAGTGAATTACTTATTGTAATGAAATAAAGGAGGCCAGATTGAAAGCGTCCTATGAAAAGCGACGTTCGCTGCCGGGAACGGTTTGATGGTAATGATTTATGGCGACAGTAGAACGACACGATTTTAACGCTAATGCTAAGAAAGATAAATGTGTCATCATTTATTGTGCCGGGAAAAATAAATAACGTTTTCATCTATCAAGGCACAATGATTCGCTTTTGTTGAGGCCAATGAGAGTAGGCGTGCAAGAAAGGAAGTAAAGTCACCGCCTATTTTATGTCCAGCTGTCAAGTTCCTATGGATCGGAATAAAGTCATAAGTAGATCTGTTTCTCGAGAACCCCTGTTGTGTGTTTCTCTACCTTTTGCTTTATATTTTTTCACGTGTTCGTATTTAAAGCTTAAGTTTCACAATGATAAGATTTTACGAGACGTTAGGTCCATCATAGAGCCATTACACGTACGCGTACGAGCAAATGTAGCAAGACAAACATTGTTTTGTAACCGCGGACACGCTCGTAACGCGTTTTGACCGCAGGTGCGAACAAAAACGCACGCCGCAGAAACGCTGCGCTGACCGCAAAACTCGTTCACGGTGCAATCATCTCAATCCCAACTAATATTATAAATGCGAAAGTAACTCTGTCTGTCTGTCTGTCTGTTACGCTTTCCCGCTTAAACCTCGCAACCGATTTTGATGAAATTTGGCATAGAGATAGTTTGAGTCCCGGGAAAGAACATAGGATAGTTTTTATCCCGGTTTTTGAAACAGGGACGCGCGCGATAAAGTTTTTCTGTGACAGACAAAATTCCACGCGGGCGAAGCCGCGGGCGGAAAGCTAGTAGATCTATATTTAGACCGGCGCGAACGGCTTTTGCTTCGCTGCAAGGTGCGAATGCACGCTGAGCCACGTGCGGTACACCTAGGTATAGTTTACACTGACTACACTATACTTAAGTGTCACTACCATACTATTATCTGAAGCAGCCGGAAGGATGAAACAATTACCAACACGACAGCAATTAACAATATGTAAAAGGCGGTATAAACAATGTAACTTGGCTCCAAAACGGCACTGTGTTACGCTCTCAAGTCAGGTGCCAAAATGTAGATCTATGGCATTTCCATACGCGAATTTATATGGAGAATTTCAGATTCGCGCTGCACAAATGGCGCGTGAGAGGACTTTTTGACGTGTCTAAAGCTTATGTCATTTCCATACACTTTAAAACTGCTCGATTCCTTCATAAGTGTCTGTCTATTCTGAATACAAAGACTCAGCTGTGAGCTGAGTAAAATTTATTTATTTATTTATTTAAGGATAGTACACAGCACAATCGCAAAATAGTTTGATAAGTTCCAGCTTTATTACCCCATAGCGTGTTTGATTAAACCAACTAACCCACTGCAGTCGGGAAGCATGATAGACTTCTTCGAGTCTTAAATGAAAGTTCCACTTTCTCATTCTTCCAAGAAAAGTGTTCGGTAGCGAAGGCAATCAATACACAATCTAAAATGCACAACATCATTATAACTGAAATTAAATGTGGCCAGCGTTTCAGTAATGACAGCGCTGAGGCTGGAATACCAATGGATATAGTGATTCACATAAAAATCGTCCTTAAAAGTAGGGATATAAAAGATATGATCCATTGAATCATGTTAACGTCATAGTTTTTTTTATTACGATTAATTTTGCTTGTCTTTTTTATTGCATGGTCATCCAATCACCGAATAATACATGCAGAACGTGTATAAAAAATTTGAAAATTCATAATTAATTAGTTTGCCTTTATATGAGTCACATTAGTAGCTATAAAGCTACCATGAGTCACATAAATTGGACGGTGGTGGTGAATGGTGACTAACGTCAATTGTTTATGCTTTGTGGACATTATACAAATTCGTTTCGAACCCTTTGTGACTATAAATTCTATGTTAATAAGTATTTTGAACCTTCTTTTTACAACGTGACAAAGATATTAATTAAGTCCATATTATTCTTCCCGACCCAATGTTGGCAATTTTTTTTCCCTATCTAACAAGTAAATCTTTACTGTGTGAACATAGGTACATCGAGATCCAGTTCTAAAATGAGAAGAAAAGTGATAGCATCTAGTCTCCTTAACACTCCTTAATACGGTCTCTGTTAACGATTGCGGGTGCACAGTTTGGGGGCGAAACTGAACCTTCTGAAAGCAGGATAACCGCCTTCGTTACCGGTGCTGTAACGACTTGGTTAATTCCAGATAATTATGCCAGTCCGAGTGTGGGCAGGCTGCTTAAAACACGGATCGGATAGATAACGCTTCACAATGACTGTGCGTTCTTTTTGTATCGGCTTTTGGAATAGTGTCCGGGTTTAGTTTTAATTTCTGGGATGAGATTTGAGATTTCAGCTTGCCACTGCAATAAAAGGCTGTGTACGTTTTCTAGACTACTTTTTATATTTGCACGGCTTAATTTTGAAACGTCCTTTTTATAATCTCATGGACGCGTGGAATCGTGATCGCTTACATACCATGAAGTTTGGCTAGAAGCTCTTAATCCTCTCTTAGTATAGGTACATACATATAGAATTTCGAAGTAATACTTTTAAACAATATTCTATGACCCTAAGATAACAGCATTTTTTCCAACATAAAATCCGTCTTTAGAGACTAATCAATTACCTCCAAGGCCCTTATACAATTTGAGACGCCATAAAGTATCTTTTTATTCCTTTTTAAACGCACATTAATTTGTATGCGCGCTGCGCGGGCCCTTCCCATCACGGAATTACAATATCCATTCATATTTAATAAACAACATTGTTTCTTTGCTCACGTCCACATCACTCATCCTGTCCGAAATCGCTTCTTTTTAATCAGAAAGTCGAGCGATTCGCGAATCGGGACGTGGCATGACGAAGACGAGCGTTTTAATATTCACGAAACGGGACGTCCTATGTGCATATTTTATTGTTTTTGGAGGTAAGTTGCGGAGTTCGATAAAAACAGTCCATACGAAATGATGGCTTGACTCTTTTAAGGAAAAATAATTTTCTTGCATTTATTATATTGCATTATGTATCTATGACCTTTGTATGGGATATGTACGAATAACTTTCGGTATGACAAATAACTAATATTCTAAAAGGTTTTTCTCGAAAATGATATTGGAGTCATGCTATACTCTTCCAATTATTCAATCAATCAACCCATAAGTTTACATAAATTATTTACTTTGTATCGTTTATCTTATCCAAGACTCATCTTCTTCAGATCAGAAGATACAATCTTTATTATAAGCTCAACCATATATGTAAGTACCACATCAACGTAAATTAAAGAGAATCATGTTACAATTACACATGATCCTTCGTTATTCTTCCCACGTGCGCGTGCCCATCTTTTTCTAAGTGTCACTCAGACATTCTGTCAGTCAGTCCAGAATATTTCAGATTAACGCACCCACCGCCGGCGCCACTCAACTCCAGAATCGAAAATGAGTGCGGTCTGTTTTGTTTTAATAAACTCACATATTTCCCTTCAAAGTAAAAGCTTTTTATTTGATTTGTTCTCCAAACGAGTTCCAGTTACGGCGATTAGGGTTTGAAACTTCACGTACGAGTTTGTCGGGAATTCTGCGCAACGAAATAAGTTGTTTTATTAGACGCTTAACATTGGAAAACTCGTATTGGAATACCTGTCGATTGACGTTTAAAATAAACATCGTTTTAAAATTAAACCTTTTTACAAGGGGCAGTATAACAAGTTTATTGCTAAACATAAACATTGCTATTAAAAGCTCTCAAAAACCTTCCTATCGAACGGGCGCTTCCACAATTATCCTTAATTTGTCCCAAAGCGGCCCCTGTTTAAAATTCAAACATGACAAAATTATACAAGCAATATACTTGAGGCTCAAATAAAAATAACAAAAGAGTAACAAAAGAAGCTTGACAGCACAGAAATTACGGGCCAAAAATGTATTTGGAATATAAAGGAGTTGGACGCTGGACAAAATGTCCGCGAGCAAACTAAAATTATGGGATACGTCTATATTATTGTTCGAATTAGAAATATTACGTCTAGACCGACAAGAACGTTATGCGAGCAAAACGAAAGGCCGTAGGCGAGATGCAGTGCTTACAGGCCAGATATAGCAGAAAGCTCGTTCAATCAAGTTAAAGCTTTTAGAACGATTTCACCCATTAAAACCCCTTAGGTGTTCATGAGACGGATATACTCCATTATTTAGAGGATTAGCTGGGAGAAGAACGAAGGATAATAACAATTTCAGAAAAATGAAGACATTCTAGATTCATTCATCTAGAGACATTCCTGTAACCAGAGTTCTGCAATCCATATCACATTTTAAACCACGCGAGCCACTTACTATGCTTTCTGGCTGGACACACGAATAATTATAATGATGCCCTTTTATCTGTTATTAGGACGACTACATTTCATAAGAATAAAGCTCAGAACTACTGTTTACTCCAGCTATGCCCGAGCATGCCGACCGGCCTATTGTTAGCGTGATACCCCGCTGTAAATTCCGCGCAAACTACCGGCTCTCGCATTTATCTCTCTACACTATAATTACTTGATATAATTACACCATAAATACATCTTTCGTGCCAAATAAAAGGTATCGGCGTGTCTGATTTGCCGGTTCCTTGAGCGGTGACAAATCTTGTGCAGGAATAGAAGTAGTTCAATTGTACGTCGGTACATAACTAGTAAAGCTTGCAGCTTATGTAGTCGTAATAAGTACGAGTTTACTACTAAAATGCACTTTAATTTGTGCCTTCAGTATCTAAGTTATATTACGATTTGTATTACTCGTACTACCATCATAAAAGTAGCGTTCCTAACAAGACGTTTTTCACATTATGCATGCATATTATTATTGTAAGAAAAAGCTCAGTCTGAAAATTGTTATGGGGCCATATGTTTACAGAAAAGTAGAGGCATTTTTTGCTATTGGTATATTTATTTCATACTGTAGCTTAGTAACTCGTATCAAGAGTCTAAAACTACAAGTGAAATTAAAATTTAAACTGTCAATTTTTGTTTTAACATTTAAAAATATCTGAAAACCGCCATGTTAGTTTGTTTGGTTATAGAATATATCTGATTAAAAACGCGTCTTTACAGCAAGGAAACTTTGAAATAAAACAATACCATCTACATCACTGATTTCACACAGTACACATTTTTTCTAGTCTACCAACCGCAAGCGTAAAGCGCTTTGAAATACCTGTTCCCAAAGGTCACATTCATTTTCATCTAGTACTCTTTTACAGTGCGAACGGTAAGTTAGTACTATCGCCATACCGTCGTGAATTGCAGGGAAAAGTGGAATGAAGCGAAAGAAATATATTTAACGCAAGAGTTTAAAGTTTTGATAAAAGTTGAGTTAAATCAGAATAACTTGATGTACGTGGTGCATGTAAACTATAATAAGCATGAAATAGGCACGATGTATACTTTTTTAATCGTGAATTCATAAGTGATGATAAAATGGTTAATTAATGTACATTACAGCAGGTAGAGCTATTTTCTAATTAAGTATGACCGTTTAAAAGTTATTTTATGAACTCTTTTTTCTTTCTTTCTTTCTAATGTACTTAATTAATAGGCTGTCATGCTCATACTACCTTCTCGCATTTCAAAACTCATGTCTATATTTCGAAGCAGAATACCAGTTTATTTCAATAACTAAACTAACTTACAAACTTGGCGTTACTCGCCGACTTTATTGACATAATGGCGCCTGCAGCTGTTATGTTACAGACAAGATCTAGGCTTAAGGGTTATTGATTCCCTTGCCGCGCTTATAATTAAGTCATTATGGTGTGTTTGTGACACAGCTTGTTGTAATCAGCCAGTCTTAAAGGTTAATAACCTTTTAGTTAAAACTTATGTAGCTCTGCTCTCTGCTCGTTTGCCTCCTGTCAATTTAAAAAAAAAAAAGCTACCTATACAAAACACAGCAAAATTTGCTGCGTAAAGCTGCCAGTCTAGAAAGGACAGAAATGTACTTGATTTTTTTTGTACTGGCACACAATTTCAAATGCAGCTATACGGGCATCATAGCATAATAATATTGTGAGCTGGCTGTTGTATTCAAGCTACGCGACTAAGTTTGTGCCTACGAACGTTTTAATTAAGACGCATTGTTCATCGAACCGAGGCGTGACTTTCCATTAAAAAACTCCGCCTTGAGTTCCAAGTCAGTCCATTAAACACGCGTGTTACATTATAAAGCCCTCATTTCGTGTACAACCTATTTAACATAACCAAATAATAATATTCAAATCCATATTAATATGCTAACATCATTATGCGGCTTGTTTATTAAACATTAATTTGGCAACCGCTCCACATCCGAAAAAACCCTAACGATCTTTTTAACGTGTTCCGACACGCATCATATTGGCTTTTTTGTTCTCTTTTTTGTCAAAATTTCTTTCCTCAAAATGTGAGAACGCAAAATGGACTTAAAAGCTATAAACGTGCCAGATTAAAAATGCCCGTCCGTTATTTCATGAATGAGAGATTGAACACGCTTCTTTATTGACTCGGTGTTGTGATATTGCCATCCCAACGCCTATTAATTCTTCACAACAATAGCGCAGACCGAACCGCCATGTTTTCCATCTCGCACTTTATATTGTTGCTTGTAATTGATTTTTTATTTGATTGTGAGATTAGCTGCGAAGCACGTTAAAAATGAATGGCGGAATCCAATCTAAAGTCCTGAGCAAACACCGCGGAAGACTGAGACGAGCCGTAGACACAAGAAAAACAAAACTCCAACAGCTCGATCAATGGCGACTGAACAAAATCCCGGTGAAGCGAGGGCATCCCATAAATTACACCTGCCCGGTGAAATATAAAGAGGAGATATTGTTTTAAAGTCCCGGGCCGTGATTACGGCCGCTAGCCGAGACTTGAAATTCCTATAGTTTTTGCGCGAGTAAAAACTGATATTCCGTTCGACCGCGTTCTGTCCGCCGTATATTGAGTTAATGTCGGTCGTGATTGTGCGATTGTCTCTTTCTGTTGTGGGGGGTGTGAGTGGGACGGGTTTGACGCTGGGTAGAGGATCGCATTTTATGGTAAGTTGGCGGGACGGCATGGCAGGTGCAGCGATCCACCTGCGCGATCGGTCGAGATGCGATAGGACGCTGAACCCTGCGGCGAGTATCTCGGTCCAGATAAAGCCATCCACAATTCCACATGTAGCTTAACTATCGGGAATAAACCCGAACAGGACCACTGTCTTCACATACCTACTAAATCAAAGCTGGTAAAACGAAAATCACGATTTCAAATAGGAAAATTATAAAATAATGTTCTCGTTATATGGATAAAAAGCTCCCAAGATAACCTCATTTATTAGAGTGAGCAACATGAGCCAATTGTATGCAAAAGAAAAGCAAGAAACTCCTTACTATCTAATTGCATAGACTAAATGGAGGCTTATGCTGGGTTGCACCATCTTACTTTAACTTTAACAAACGTCAGAAACTGTCAAATTCCATACAAAACACACCGGTTATCTTTATAGTTACTTTTAATGTAAGGTGGTGCAACTCAGCCTTAAACAAAACTGAACCTATTTTGAATGAATATAAACAAAGTTACGATTCAAGGACCGATATGAGAAAGATAAGCACTTTATGCACAACCACAGTAGCTGCAATGCATGCAAATCGCGACATAACTATTGACGTCCTTGAAAGTAAAGCTATTTGAATACATAAGTAAGTAATACATATAATACCTACTACACAAGAATAAGCACATCTGCAATATTCTAGCATTTCTCTAGAATCTAGATAACTGATAAACAAAAGACTGTCGAAGGCATTAACCCCAAAAGTCAATATACGTAATTGATTAAAGGTCACACAGTTCAATTTACTAGCAATATTAAACAAAAATAACCCTTTATTCGTAGAGAATGGTGAATCAATTTTCGTTATATTTTTATAACGCTCAGTGCTCCTACAATATTTGAGTCTTGAAAATCAACACCTTTTGAATTTTTTTCAGAATTTTATCTTTGAAACTGCCTGATTTACCAAAAGCACTATGGATATTGAATCGTTATTCCCATTCATCATTTAAAATTTGTTGACCGGAATAATCGTGCCATATACAATGTTAAAACTTTTATTTAAATCTTCTACAAGCAAACGGCTATTACTGTATCCTTCAGATCAGCGCCTGAGGCTGCAATACACTATTGCTGTTCGATTAATTGCACACTTTTTACCGGAATAAAACCACAATGGACTCTTACGGAACCGACTTTCAATGTATGAAGCGGCAATATGTATTTCTACCTTTTTAAAAATATATTCTAAGCACTATAACCTTATGCACATTAAATGTTACTCCAGAAAAAATAGCGCATCGTTTGATATACAAACCGTTTTGATACGCCTCGTAGTTAAGAATTATTCAAAATTGACACTAAATCTCTTCTCCTGTAAAATTGTGTTTTGTCGATTGTGGCTTTATTCCCGGCACCCATCGATATGTATTGTGCCTTCACAACCTTTCGGTTACATGTTTTCTCAAAAT